>NC_041388.1:427952182-427964477 GCF_002162155.2 Triticum dicoccoides
CCCCAAGGCGCGCCCTCCACCCTCGTGGGCCCCCTGTTGCTCCACCGACGTACTCCTTCCTCCTGTATATACCTACGTACCCCCAAACAATCAGATACAGAGCCAAAACCCTAATTCCACCGCCGTAACTTTCTGTATCCACGAGATCCCATCTTGGGGCCTGTTCTGGAGCTCCGCCGGAGGGGGCATCCATCACAGAGGGCTTCTACATCAACACCATAGCCCCTCCGATGAAGTATGAGTAGTTTACCTCAGACCTTCGGGTCCATAGATATTAGCTAGATGGCTTCTTCTCTCTTTTTAGATCTCAATACAATGTTCTCCCCCTCTCTTCTAGAGATCTATTCGATGTAATCTTCTTTTTGCGGTGTGTTTGTTGAGACCGATGAATTATGGGTTTATGATCAAGATTATCTATGAATAATATATGAATCTTCTTTGAATTGTTTTATGTATGATTGGTTATCTTTGCAAGTCTTTTCGAATTATCAGTTTGGTTTTGCCTACTAGATTAATCTTTCTTGCAATGGGAGAAGTGCTTAGCTTTGGGTTCAATCTTGCGGTGTCCTTTCCCAGTGACAGTAGGGGCAGCAAGGCACGTATTGTATTGTTGCCATCGAGGATAACAAGATGGGGTTTTTATCATATTGCATGAATTTATCCCTCTACATCATGTCATCTTGCTTAAGGTGTTACCCTGTTTTCATGAACTTAATACTCTAGATGCATGCTGGATAGCGGTCGATGAGTGGAGTAATAGTAGTAGATGCAGGCAGGAGTCAGTCTACTTGTCTCGGACGTGATGCCTATATACATGATCATACCTAGATATTCTCATAACTATGCTCAATTCTGTCAATTGCTCAACAGTAATTCGTTCACCCACCGTAAAATACTTATGCTCTTGAGAGAAGCCACTAGTGAAACCTATGGCCCCCGGGTCTATCTTCATCATATTAATCTTTCAATATCTTTGCATCTTTATCATAAAAACACCAAAAATATTATCTTATCATATCTATCAAATCTCACTCTCGTAAGTGACCATGAAGGGATTGACAACCCCTTATCGCGTTGGTTGCGAGGAGTTATTTGCTTTGTGCAGGTACGAGGGACTCGCGCGTAGCCTCCTACTGGATTGATACTTTGATTCTCAAAAACTGAGGGAAATACTTATGCTATTTTGTTGCATCATCCTTTCCTCTTCAAGGAAATCCAACGCAGTGCTCAAGAGGTAGCAGGGCGCGACGAGGCCCACCATGCGATCCAGCCGCAGCCTGAGGCGTAAGCAAGGAGCAGAAAGGCGGCGTACCCCTGGTTGCGGCATCCAACAGCTTGGCAACACGCTCTAGCAATGCATCCCGGCCGCTCTCCATCAGTCGGCATCGCAGCACCTCCCGCGCCACTGTGAGCGCGGCCCTCATGTTCGCTTGTTCCCGTCGGGAGTGCGGCGTCGTCGCCGCGGTGTAGCTTGACGCCCTTGCGGCGGCCCGCGCGCGCCGCGAGGTAAGGGTGGAAGGCGTCTGACCACGCCGCCCGCGCCCCGTGGAGTTTGGCGGTGCGCGTGCCGCCTGGAGCGCGGAGTTGAGGTCTTGTTGGGCGAACGATGCCGCCCGGGCTGGCCAGGCTGCCCAGCGGTCGGCGTCGGCCCTCGGGTCGTCGGACATCGGCGCTGCAGAGCCTTGGCGGGTCTGCTGATGAAAGAGAGGCTTCGGCGCAACCCTACCTGGTGCGCCAAATGTCGGATTTCGAGTTCCGGCAAAACCCTTGAGGTTCGAACTCTGGGGTGCGCACGAAGATTTCTCCCCCTAGCTCACGCTCTCACCGCAATCTCAGAGCTAAGCGCGTCGAACTCGTAGAACAAAGGGGCACAAGATTTATACTGGTTCGGGCCACCGATGTGGTGTAATACCCTACTCCAGTGTGGTGTGGTGGGCTGCCTCTTGGGCTGAGGATGAACAGTTACAAGGGAAGAAGAACCTCCTGAGGAGAGGTGCTCTTGTGCTTGGTGAGTTTATGTGGATGAGGACGATCTGAATGGCCTCAGATCAGTTTGGATCCTCCTTCCTACTGTGGTGGCTAGCCCTATTTATAGAGGTTTGGTCCTCTTCCCAAATGCTGGCGGGAAGGGATGCCACAACGGCCAAATTTGAAGAGAGACAACTAGTATAAATTATCCTGACTAAAGGTGGTCTTCGCCTGCCAAAGGCTCTGGTGGTGAGGCCGTCCTGGGCTCCACGGTGACTTCCGTCCTGCCGTCCTGCTGGTCTTGGTCTTGTTGCACCGATATGGAAACCTTTGCCTGATGCCTCGGGACTCCTTGCCTGCACCTGTCCCTTTAGCACCAAAGAGGAAACGAGGACACTGCGCGCGCTGGCGCTCGCCTGGTGCCCGCCTGGCCTTGGTCGTCATGGCTTGCGTCACACTGCGCGCGTTGGCGCCCGCCTGGCCTTGGTCGTCATGGCTTGCGTCACAGGGACCTCGCGAGGTGCCCCTTGCCTTGATCTCTCCGCCCCTCGCGAGCCAGCCTGATGAGGCTGCCCCAAGGAGGCCTTGCGTCGTCCGCCTCGCAAGAGTCTTGAGTGTTTGCTGATAAAGATGAGTCTTGAGTGTTTGCTGATAAAGATGAGACATATGAGGCCGCTGGCGGAGCCACGCCATGGACCGCAGGCAGACAAGTCTGGGGACCCCGTTTCCAGGATGCCGACACTATTAATGCTTTCTATATCAAAAGATATATAAAAGATAAATATTGCGCCAGCATGACTACAATAGTCAAACACGGCACGACCCTGGTGCAACAAGTTTACAATTCGGCTCAGACAAAAGAATAAGTCACTATTTATATGGCCTGGGAGAATCCCATCCAAGTGTCGCTGGGCATCACAAACTCTCTAAGCATCTATAGGATCCATGGCATCATACCTATTGACCAGTAGGATTTACTTGCTCATTTCTTACCCCTCAAAATAAATGCTCATTTCTTGTATACTAGGCATGCTCACAAGTGGGCTTCTTTCCAAGCCGAGGAAGAACAAGGTGCTTGTCATGCACAATTTTTCTCACAGTTTTTAGAATTTTATATATGAATTTTCGCCAACTTACAAATACCTGTAGTTCACATGAACCCAAGAATTAGATCATAATCTTCAGCATAAATACTGGCCTCCCGTGGAGTGGACAGCTGCAACCCCATAAACAATTTTAAGTTTGGAACGTTTTCAAAGTCTGGAAACTGTAACAAGATCCACTCTACATTGACACTGCATTAATTAATCCCCTCGAAAACAGAAAGAAAAAATGACTAAACTGGCACTGCATTTGGGCATGTATGCGGACAGGTACACAAGAACTCAAAACAGTGAGATCCCATTCTATTCTGTCGCGCGGTCTATTGGCAATGGACACTTGTTTTCAGCTGACAGAGAGCTTGCTGCATCCTCATCTGCTGAAATCTGCATCCTCCCTTCACTAGTCGATGGGCACTTCCACCTCCATCTTCAGGCCAGGGTGGTCGATGATCTGGAACCACGTCACAATAGTAGTTTAGTTTCGCTTCACCATCAGCAGTACAGAACAAGAGCAATATACAATCAAGAAATGCCGTAGAACTGTAAATATAGTTTACATATGAGTACTGGTAGACACACTGGATAATACTACAACCGCAAAAGCTATGCTTTTCTTCAATTCAGATGAATCTTACCACAAAAGCTTTTAACCATTTATGCCACTAGTTGTGTTCCACTACTCAGTTTTGCCATTAGAAGTTACAACTGCTCAAAAATGACATCATTCTTTGAGACGCTTGCTCAAAAATGCCATTAGAGACCTAAAAAATGCCATTGTTCTGTTAGATGTTTGCTCAAAAATGTCATTAGACACCATTCTGTCAGGCCAAACCTGTTGACCATGTTATATGACCAAAATACCCCTAGACCCACATGTCAGCTCCATCTATCTCACAAGACAAGTGTTGGCCCCACTTTTCAGGAGTAAGCAGGCAAATAATATTAAAGGAAAATAAGAACGATGTCCGGGATCGAGTGGGACCCACACTTAATCATACTGAGATAGAGGGAGAGCTGAAACGCGGGTCCATGGGTATTTTGGTCATATAACCTGTTATACGGGCTTTGAGCTGACAGTAATGGTGTCTAGTGGCATTTTTTAGCAAGCGCCTAAATGAGTGATGGCATTTTTTAGCAGGTTAAACTTCTAGTGGCAAAACTGAGTAGTGGGACACAACTAGTGGCATAAATGATAGAAGTCAGATGAATCTAAACACAAAAACTATGCTTTTTTCAATTCAGATGAATTTGCCATAGCATTACAGCTATGATAAGAAAGGTAAGCAATGTTTAGCTTTGTACCGTTACAAAATCTTCTAATGATAGAGTGGAATCCCGTGTGTACCCAGCTTCTTCCAACACCTTTGTTAGTACTTGCTGAAAGGCATCAATTCAAATCGTGTTAATTTGAGATTGTACTGCTGTACATAAGCTTGAACAAAACATTATGCATTATGCAAAGCAATACTGACATGTTAAAACAAAAGCAATACTGAAACTATTCCCTACGAATATTCAGAGACAATACTGATCTCAGGCTAAGTCTTGTGGATGTACAAATATCATAAAATCTGGATATTGTTTAGCTTTTATAATATAAGGATGGGTTCCACACAAACTATATTTTTTATCTAATGGTAAAGGGCTCTCCTCAACTGTGTACTATCAACTTAAAATTTTGCACTGCGAAGGAAGCTACTCTGAGCATTTGCTGCTATGAAGGAACCTACAATTTAGTGTCAGGGCCCCCTTCATTCACTTGATGTGTTTATGATGGCAGGATACTAATTGTTTGAAGAGGAAACAAGGGAACAGTCACATTTGTTCCTGTTGATTTAGTAAGTGTACTATGCAATGAAATACAGGATTGAATCAAATGAGAACCTCTCTTTGTTGCTCTGACATGGATGAGCCCATTAGGTCCCGTAAAACCTCCACCAGGTCCTTGAAGCTTACTTTCCCCTTGCCATCAATGTCATACACCTTAAATATAACTGCTCAATGAAACACAGACCAAATCAACACTGGACAAGCAAATTAGTCATCATAAGGATCAGAGAGACCCAAGCCAACATATACTCCTTTCAAGATAGATGGCAAAAAGGAGGAAAAGAAACATGACGAGCATTACACTCAATCTTTTGCTGAAGGCTGGCCCTTGCGCTGAAGGTAGAGAGAAAAGAAACAAATTCCTTGAAGTTCAATCCATCAACCATACGTAGCAACCTCTGCAAATAGAAGAAATGAAAGCTCAAAATCAGTCCCACGTCTATATTTTTTTTCGAATAAAAGGATTGTATTAATCAACGGAGATCATTACTGTGGAAGAAAAACAAACTACAAATCTTCAGTAGCAATGATCTATAAGGAGATTTTTGTAGTCTATGATAAGTTTTACTTGCCAAAAGCATATTATACCAGTCTTTGAACTTTGGTAAGTCTTTGTTTACAGAAAAATATGATTCCATTGGTATCCAATCAAAGATAGCTAGAGCCTTTTCCAACCGGATGTGGAAGATGCTTCCTTTCATAGAGATATTCAGGCTCCACATGTGTTAAACCATGGTAAAACTTCCTATGCCGATGGATTGCATACAGGTTCTGTGAGGCAATTGGCATACAATTTTCAGATACACCTAGCTCCTTGATGGAGTGTGGAAATCTAATTAGTTTTCCCCCATTATATTATGCTTACTTGCTGAGGAATTCCAAGTGATGTTCCAATCAGTACTAGTACATCTCTGTGGACAGAATTGTATACAATAAAACTAGGAAAGCAGTGTGTGTAATGCCAAGGACAGCACACAAGAACAAGATGGATCTGCTTCGTTTGCACGCACTAGTAGAGTCAATAAGTCAGCTGGAGCTGGCACGGAAGGGACAAAGCAAGCCGGAGAAGGAAATTCGCCGTCACCACGAGAGGAGGAGGAGGGGGGACGGACCTGGGAGAGCGGGTTGGTGGAGTACTCCGGGATGGAGAGGAACTCGTCCTCGGCGACGAAGCCCTTGGCGCTGCGGTCGAGCTGGCAAAATCGCTCGTACAGCGACACGATCTCCTGCTGCGAGACTTGGATTCGTTCGATTTGGGGGCAAAAAAAGACTCAGGAATCGATCAAATCACCGCCAAATCGAAAAGGGTATCGATGGGGATCGATGACATACATAGGTAGCTGCAGTGCTCCTGCACCTCCTCGATGTCGTACTGCGTCAGCATCGACGACGCGTTCCCCATCGCCGGGAGGCCTACCCGGTCGATCTGCTCCGACGACGACTCGCCCTCCCCTCTCTCCCTCGCTGTGTCAGTTAGGAGTGGGAGGAAGGAAGGGGATTGCGAAATTTCGGGTCGGCTTTTTCTGTATGAATGGGCTTATCTGGCGAACGTTCGCCACAGAAAATGCATCTGCGAACGTTTGTTAGGCAGTTTTCAGCGCATTTGGAGAAGAACCTGGATTTATTGATATGGGGCGTATTTGATTGCCCGCATTGATTTTGGCTGCATCGCGTATATTTCTCATATGGGTATGGCTAAGAAAAAACAACATATAAACCACCATCGGTATGTAGTTTGGTTGCTCGCATATAGGTTAGGTGCATGAGGAAACTAATTTTCACCTGTCGTTTGGTTGGCCATATTGTATTAGGCGCACATATGACACGTTGTTTGGTTGCAACCTGCATAAGAGGTTGTCACCACTTCTCATTAGTGGTGACCTTACCACGCACGATCTGAACAGTTTCACTCCTAGCTACGAAACAAATTATGGTTCACCCTAGCTATATCAAATGACAGAACACATTATTAAGAACCATATGGCTGAATAGGGGAAAGTCCATCATCGATGCTAACTAGATGGAAGTCCATTCTCTTCATCTTGCTCTTCCACTTCTTATGATGCTGCTAGTTATTCCTCTTCCTCTTCTATTGTTGTTGTTTTTTCCTTTTCTTCTACTCCTGCTCTTGCTCTTCTTCTTTTTCTTCTTTAAATCCTTGTCCGACCTCCATTATCTCACATTGCTTATGCCCACTTCATCTTTTTGTTCTTCCAGGCTTCATTGTCAAATGCCTCCACACCATGGCCTATGCTCACAACATCATCAGGCGTCACATCTTTCTCCTCAGGCACAAGTTCATCACAATCCCATTGCAGGATCCAGTTATGCAGAATGCAACCAACAAGAACAAGCTTAACCTAAGTGGGAAAAGTGGGGAATGGATTCTGATCTAGATCTTAAACATGTTCTCCAGAGCTCCAAAGGCCCTCTCAACAGTAACTCTAAGGCTGGAGTGTCTGAGATTAAACAGCTCTTGTGGAGTCCTAGGATAGTTCCTACCAGCGAACTCGTTCAGATGGTACCTGGTTTCTTGAAGGGTGGAAGAATACCTTGCCGACATGCATAACCAGCATCTCTTAGGTAGAACTTTCCATCGGGGATGTTGATGCCATCAAGATGAATCATGTTGTCACTGAGAATGTTAGCATCATGTGTTGATCCTTCCCAGCCAGCCAGCACATAGGTGAACTTCATATCAAAGTCAACAGTAGCAAGCACATTCTGGCTTGTGTAGTGCTTCCTTCCTATGTATGTTGCAGCTTGTGACCTCGGCACTCTGGCGGTGACATGAGCACCATCTATTGCCCCAATGCAATCCTGAAATGGCAATACAAGATTATGTTAGTGCTCACCTTGATCAATACAGGTATATCAAGCCATGAAGTACAACTGTCAGTGCTCACCTTAAAGTATGGATACCATCTTGGGCTAGTGCGAATCTTGGTAGGAGTCCGGCTTGGTGACTTGATCATCTCTTCTCTGAGCTCCCCAATGTTGGGGAATGTAGTAATTCAAAAAAATGCTACGATCACGCAAGATCTATCTAGGAGAAGCATATCAATGAGACGGGAGAGTCTGTCCATGTACCCTCGTAAACCGAAAGCGGAAGCGTTATGTTAACGCGGTTGATGTAGTCGAGCGTCTTCGTGATCCAACCGATGCAAGTACCGAACGTACGGCACCTCTGTGTTCAGCACGCATTCAGCACGATGACGCCCCTCGAGCTCTTGATCTAGTAGAGGGTCGAGGGAGAGTTCCGTCAGCATGACGGTGTGGTCACGGTGTTGATGATGTGATCCGCGCAGGGCTTCGCCTAAGCACTATGACAATATGACCGAGGTGGTAAACTGTGGAGGGGGGCACCGCACATGGTCGAGGAACAATTGATGTGCCTTTGGGGCGTCCCCACCCCCGCATATAAAGGAGGAGGGGAGGAGGCGACCGACCTAGGGGCGCGCCAAAGGGGGGAGTCCAACTAGGACTCCCAATCCTAGTTGGACTCCCTTTCCTTTTCCGGAGGGTAGAAAGAGGAAAGGGAGAGGAAGAGGAGAAGGAAAGGGGGCGCCCCCTTCCCTAGTCCAATTTGGACTCCCTATAGGGAGGGGGCGCGGCCACCCCTTGTGGGCTACCTCCCCTCTCCCCTATGGCCCATGTAGGCCCAATATTCCCCCCCCCCCCCGGGGGGGAGGGGGTTCCGGTAACCCCTCGGTACTCCGAAAAATACTCGAATCACTCGGAACCATTTCGATGTCCGAATACAACCTTCCAATATATGAATCTTTGCCTCTCGACCATTTCGAGACTCCTCGTCATGTCCATGATCTTATCTGGGACTCTGAACAAACTTCGGTCATCAAAAACACATAACTCATAATACAAATTGTCATCGAACGTTAAGCGTGCGGACCCTATAGGTTTGAGAACTATGTACACATGACCAAGACAAATCTCCGGTCAATAACCAATAGAGGAACCTAGATGCTCACATTAGTTCCTACATATTCTACGAAGATCTTTATCGGTTAAACCACATAACAACATACATTATTCCCTTTGTCATCGGTATGTTACTTGCCCGAGATTCGATCGTCGGTATCATCATACCTAGTTCAATCTCGTTACCGGCAAGTCTCTTTACTCATTCCGTAATGCATCATCCCGTAACTAACTCATTAGTCACATTGCTTGCAGGGCTTATAGTGATGTGCATTACCGAGAGGGCCCAGAGATACCTCTCCGATACACGGAGTGACAAATTATAATCTCGATCTATGACAACTCAACAAACACCTTCAGAGACACCTGTAGAGCATCTTTAGAATCATCCAATTATGTTGTGACGTTTGATAGCACACAAAGTGTTCCTCCGGTATTCGGGAGTTGCATAATCTCATAGTCAGAGGAATATGTATAAGTTATGAAGAAAGAAATAGCAATAAAACTAAACAATCATAATGCTAAGCTAACGGATGGGTCTTGTCCATCACATCATTCTCTAATGATGTGATCCCGTTCATCAAATGACAACACATGTCTATGGTCAGGAAACTTAACCATCTTTGCTTAACGAGCTAGTCTAGTAGAGGCATACTAGGGACACTCTAATTGTCTATGTATTCACACATGTTCTAAGTTTCTGGTTATTACAATTCTAGCATGAATAATAAACATTTATCATGATGTAAGGAAATATAAATAACAACTTTATTATTGCCTCTAGGGCATATTTCCTTTAGTCTCCCACTTAAACTAGAGTCAATAATCTAGATTACATAGTAATGATTCTAACACCCATGGAGTCTTGGTGCTGATCATGTTTTGCTCGTGGAAGAGGCTTAGTCAACGGGCTGCAACATTCAGATCCGTATGTATCTTGCAAATCTCTATGTCTCCCTCCTTGACTTGATCGTGGATGGAATTGAAGCGTCTCTTGATGTGTTTAGTTCTTTGTGAAATCTGGATTCCTTCGCCAAGGCAATTGCTCCAGTATTGTCACAAAAGATTTTCATTGGACCCGATGCACTAGGTATTACACCTAGATAGGATATGAATTCCTTAATCCAGACTTCTTCATGAAGCAGCTATGTACTCCGCTTCACACATAGATCCCACCACGACGCTCTTCTTGGAACTGTACCAACTGATAGCTCCACCATTCAATATAAATACGTATCCTGTTTGTGACTTAGAGTTATCCGGATTAGTGTCAAAACTTGCATCAACGTAACCATTTACGACAAGCTCTTTGTCACCTCCATAAACGAGAAACATATCCTTAGTTCTTTTTAGGTATTTTAGGATGTTCTTGACCGATGTCCAGTGATCCACTCCTGGATTACTTTGGTACCTCCCTGCTAAACTTATAGCAAGGCACACATCAGGTCTGGTACACAGCATTGCATACAAGATAGAACCTATGGCTGAGGCATAGGGAATGACCCTCATTTTCTCTCTATCTTCTGCAGTGGTCAGGCATTGAGTCTGACTCAACTTCACACCTTGTAACACAGGCAAGAACCCTTTCTATGACTGATCCATTTTGAACTTCTTCAAAACTTTATCAAGGTATGTGCTTTTTGAAAGTCCAATTAAGCGTCTTGATCTATCTCTATAGATCTTGATGCCCAATATATAAGCAGCTCCACCGAGGTCTTTCATTGAAAAATTCTTATTCAAGTATCCTTTTATGTTATCTAGAAATTCTGTATTATTTCCAATTAACAATATGTCATCCACATATAATATTAGAAATGCTACAGAGCTCCCACTCACTTTCTTGTAAATACAGGCTTATCCAAAAGTCTGTATAAAGCCATATTCTTTAATCACACTATCAAAGTGTATATTCCAACTCCGAGATGTTTGCACCAGTCCATAAATGGATCACTGGAGCTTGAACACTTTGTTAGCACCTTTAGGATTGACAAAACCTTCTGGTTGCATCATATACAACTCTTCTTCAAGATATCCATTAAGGAATGCAATTTTGGCATCCATTTGCCAAATTTCATAATCATAAAATGCGACAATTGCTAATATGATTCAGACAGAGTTAAGCATCGCTACGGGTAAGAAGGTATCATCGTAGTCAACTCCTTGAATTTGTCGAAAACCTTTCGCAACAAGTCGAGCTTTGTAGACAGTAACATTACGGTCAGCGTCAGTCTTCTTCTTGAAGATTAATATATTCTCTATGGCTTGCCGATCATCGAGAAAGTCTACCAAAGTCCACACTTTGTTCTCATACATGGATCCCATCTCAGATTTCATGGTCTCAAGCCATTTTGCGGAATCTGGGCTCATCATCGCTTCCTCGTAGTTCGCAGGTTCATCATGGTCAAGTAACATGATGTAACACCCTCGATGCGACTATAGCTCCCACATGTCGAGGCACGACTTAGAGACATAATCGCATTGAAGGCATATGTCGCAAGTTAGGCAATCATCACAACATCCCATGTAATATAGGTAATAAAAGGGGAGATAACATAGTTGGCTTACACTCGCCACGTCAATCAAGTACATAAATAACATTACATCATCCAAACACTCATGGCCCGACTACGGCGCCAAAATAAAAGATAACCCAACATGCGACACGGTCCCGATCACCCCCAACTGGCACCACTACTGATCATTAGGAAAAGAAACATAGTATCGTTGAGAGTCCTCGTCGAACTCCCACTTGAGCTCGAGCGCGTCACTTGGAGCGGAATCATCAGGCCCTGCATCTGGTGTAATAGTAATCTGTGAGCCACAAGGACTCAGAAATCTCGCACCCTCGCGATCAAGACTATTTAAGCTTATAGGTAAGGTAAGGTAAAAGTGTGGAGCTGCAGCAAGCGACTAGCATATGTGGTGGCTATCTTGTTCATAAAAGAGAGTGAGAAGAGGAGGCAAAGCGCGAGTGAGAAACTAGAGGACAACCTGCGTAAACATTACTCCAACACCGTATCCACTTCCCGGACTCCGCCAAGAAGAGGCCATCACGGTAACTCACGCTGTTGATTCATTTTAATTAAGTTAAGGTTCAAGTTATCTATAATCGGACATTAACAAATTCCCATCTGCCCATAACCGCGGGCACGGCTTTCAAAAGTTCAAATCCCCGCAGGGGAGTCCCAACTTAGCCCATGACAAGCTCTCACGGTCAACGAAGGAATAGACCTCCTCCCGAGACATTCCGATCAGACTCAGTATCTCGGTTCTTCAAAACACTTCGACAGGTTAAAACAAGACCAGCAACACCGCCCGTATGTGCCGACAAATCCCGATAGGAGCTGCACATATCTCGTTCTCAGGGCACACTCAGATGAGCCAGATGTCGGGTAGGCCAGCCCAGAGTTGCCCCTGGTAGCCCCGGACATCGCTCGGTTGGACCAACACTCAGA
>NC_041388.1:427964802-427976684 GCF_002162155.2 Triticum dicoccoides
CCCAAGGGAAAAAGAGGCTAGGTGGCAAATGGTAAAACCAAGGTTGGGCATTGCTGGAAAAGCTTTAATCAAGGCGAACTATCAAGGGGTTCCCATTATAACCCAACCGCGTAAGGAACGCAAAATCCGGGAACATAACACCGATATGACTGAAACTAGGGCGGCAAGAGTGGAACAAAACACTAGGTAAGAGGCCGAGCCTTCCACCCTTTACCAAGTATATAGATGCATTAAGATAACATGGCAATATAATGATATCCCAACAAGTAAATAAATGTTCCAACAAGGAACGGTCTCCAATCTTCACCTGCAACTAGCAACGCTATAAGAGGGGCCGAGCAAAGCGGTAACATAGCCAATCAACGGTTTGCTAGGACATGGTGGGTTAGAGGTTTGACATGGCAATTTGGGAGGCTTGAAAGCAAGTGGTAGGCATCGTAGCATGGCATAGCAAAAGAGCGAGCTTCTAGCAAAGCAAAGATAGTAGTGATTTCGAGGGTATGATCATCTTGCCTGCAAAGTTGTCGGAGTTGACTGGATCCTCGAAAGCAAACTCAACGGGCTCCTCGTTAGCGAACTCGCCTCCCGGCTCTACCCAAACAAGACAAACAAGCAACATGGACACCATCAACCGCGTGCAAGGATCAAACAATATGATGCAAGGATGGTATGCTATGCGGGATGCGATGCGGGATGCATATGCAAGATTTGACAAGGAATGCATGAACCTGGCCTCAACTTGGAAATCCAAGTGTGCCACTGGAAAGATGAGATAAAATCGCTTGAAAACGATATAAAGAACACCGGAATCGGAGTTACGGTTTGGAAATGGCAAGCAATTCAAATATGATCACGTTCTGCGATTTACAGCAAGTAGCCATCTAAATGCAACAAGATGAACATGCTACAGCACCCAAACATGAAAACAAAATACATGGCAGGGATGCATTCATGATGCTTAACAAAAGTCTGGCACTGAGCTACGGCCAATTCATTCATTAACAGGTTCAAACAAGCATGTCAAAAATGCATATGGTAAACAGATTTCAGACTTAGTGAAATTAAAACTTGTCTGGAATTTCAGATCAGATAGCACTCTTCGGAGCAACAAAACTACATGCTACAGGACCTGAACATGGCAAAGTAAAACATGGCATGGAGCTACTCAAAGAGCTTAACAAAAGTCCCTCAGTGACCTTGAGCCAAAAGGTATCAGAAAATACAATTGCGAGCATGTGAACATGGCAAAAACATAATCAGATCTCAGACTTAGTGAAAACTGAAACATGCTGAAACAGATATCAAGTAGGCATGTTTACGAGCTCGATGCACTCACTACAGAGCAAGTCATGACAAGCTAAGCATACATCCATCAGGAATACATAAAATTCAAGCTCGACATGGCAAGAACAATAGCATAGCATGCACGGATCAATTACAACATCATCGGCAAAATCGCTAACAAGTAGACAATCTGCCCAGATTCACGAAATAGCAAAAGTAGAGCTCTATTGACTAAAGCTACGGTGCTCAATGATTGCAAACAAAGAGATGGATGGATAGAGCACTACAAGATTAACAAAACATCCTTACTGATCATCCTCAAAAGAGGCACGGATAACTAGGAAACAACATGAACATATGGCCATATGAGATAAACAGGTCAAGGACTTGGTGGAAATGCTAAGTCCCTGAAATCAGCATTACCAAGTGCCTCACTTCGCAAGCTTGTGCTAGTCACCACACACATCACAAAAATACATGGGTTGCACCTCTGGAAAGATGGCAAAACCCTTAACAAAACATATGTAGAGCTCAAGGGCAGATCATGCACACAATAATCATGGGAAAAATGACAAATATCTAAATGGAGCAGCAGATCTGACAATTATCTCAAGTAGCACTCTTCTAACAGCGTTTCTGGCATCAAGATGAACTCAAATGAAAATGATGCAATGGAATGAAATGATGTACTCTCTGAGACGAACATTTTGATATGCTATATGCCAAAAACGGAGCTACGGATGCAAAGTTACGGCATGATGAACAGGGCAAAATGAACTATGGTTCGGGAGAAAGTCAACCCTCGAGATTTTTGGATCCAGATCTGCATGGACTTCGAGGCGCTCGCCGGAAACACTGTTCGCCGGAATTGAGGTCGCCGGGGAAGGAGAAGAAGCTCGGGGCGGAGCGAGGAGGCGCGAGCTGGAGTTGGTGGTGGCCGGAGCCTCGGGCGCGGTCGCCGGCGTGGCCTCGGGCGGCGCCAGCTGGCGAGGGGTGCGGCGGCCCGGTCGCCGGAGTTGGGGCGAGGGGTGGCGAGGTGGCCCGGCCGTCGGAGCTGACGAAGGGCGGCGAGGAGCTCCTGGCGCGGCGCGGACGAAGGAGGCAGGCGCGCCGACTCGGGCCCTCGGGGGCCAGCTGCGGGCCGTGCGGGCCTCGGCGGGAGTGGCGGCGGCGCTGACACGTGGCGGCGCGGGGGTGGCTGGCGGCAGCATGTCCGGCGCCGGCAGACAATGTCCGGCGCGCAGAGGATCAGATCTAGAGTTTTCGGGAGGAAGGAGAAGAAGATTTCGGAGGGGGTCTTTAAATAGACATAGAGGAAGCTAGGAGAGTCCAAATAAGGTGCAGTTTTTGGCCACGCGATCGTGATCGAACGCTCTAGAAGATGGACAAGGTTTTGGTGGGTTTTGGGCCAACTTGGAGGGGTGTTGGGCTGCAACACACATGAGGCCTTTTCGGTCCCTCGGTTAACCGTTGGAGCATCAAACGAAGTCCAAATGGTACGAAACTAGACAGGCGGTCTACCGGTAGTAAACCAAGGCCGCTTGGCAAGTCTCGGTCCAATCCGGAAATGTTTAATCCCCACACACGAAAGAAAGGTAGAAATGACCACCGGAGGAGAACGAAGCGCCGGAATGCAAAACGGACAACGGGGAAAATGCTCGAATGCATGAGATGAACACGTATGCAAATGCAATGCACATGATGACATGATATGAGATGCATGACAACGATAACAACACACGGAGACAAAAACCCGAACCCGAGAAAATAAAATAACTTAAGGCCGGAAACGACAAGAGTTGGAGTACATATTGGTAAATAACATCCGGGGTGTTACAACACTCCACCACTACGAAAGGATCTCGTCCCGAGATCTAGGACTGAAAGAATGCGGGGTACTTAGAACGGAGGTGATTCTCGAGTTCCCAGGTAGCTTCACGGTCGGAATGGTGTGACCACTTGACTTTGAGGAATTTGATTGACTTGTTGCGAGTCTTGCGTTCAGTCTCTTCAAGAATAGCAACTGGGTGCTCATGGTAAGAGAGATCTTCTTAGAGCTCAATGTCCTCGAAGTTGACGGTGCGGTTAGGAGTCTTGAAGCACTTTCGGAGCTGAGAGACATGGAACACATCATGAACATTTGCAAAGTTTGAAGGAAGCTCGAGTTGATAGGCGAGATCGCCTCTCTTGCTGACAATCTTGAAAGGTCCCACGTATCTGGGGGCAAGCTTCCCTTTGATACCGAAGCGACGAGTACCTTTCATAGGAGAGACGCGGAGGTAAACATGATCTCCGATCTCGAAAGCCAAATCACGGTGCTTACTGTCATAGTAGCTCTTCTGGCGGGATTGGGCTGCTTTGAGGTTGTCTCGAATGACTTTACACATTTCCTCTACCTCTGTGATTAAGTCATTTTCGAGAAGCTGACGTTCACCGGTTTCAGACCAGTTGAGAGGGGTACGACACTTCCTGCCATACAGAATTTCAAATGGGGCCTTGCCCGAACTTGCTTGAAAACTGTTGTTGTAGGAGAATTCAGCATAAGGAAGACAATCCTCCCACTTCATGCCGAAGGAGATCACACAAGCCCTGAGCATATCTTCAAGAATCTTGTTGACATGCTCGACTTGACCACTAGTTTGAGGATGGAAAGCTGTGCTGAAGCGGATGTTGGTACCCATGGCCTTCTAAAAAGAATCCCAAAACTTGGAGGTAAAGATGCTGCCACGGTCTGAAGAGATCACTTGTGGAATACCGTGCAGAGAGACAATTCGAGAGGCATAGAGTTCCGCCAATTGACCTGCAGTGATTGACTCTTTGATAGGTAGAAAGTGAGCCACTTTAGCGAGTTTGTCGATGACAACAAATATAGCATCATTGCCACGCTTGGACTTTGGAAACCCAGTCACGAAGTACATTTCAATGTGGTCAAACTTCCATTCTGGAATGGCAAGAGGTTGGAGGAGACCAGCTGGCCTTTGATGTTCTGCCTTCACTCTTCTGCAAACATCACATTCGTTCACGAATTGAGAAATCTCGCGCTTCATTCGAGTCCACCAATAAGCTTGCTTGAGGTCCTGATACATCTTCGTACTCCCATGGTGGATGGAGAGGAGAGAATTGTGAGCCTCGTTCATGATCACTTTACGGAGGTCACCTTTGGGCACAACAATACGATCCTCGAAGAAGAGAGTATCCTTGTCATCAAGGCGGTAGCATTTGTACTTGGGTTGGCTCTTGGCAATCCCAATCTTCACCTTTTTCACCATAGCATCAAGAAGCTAGGCTTGGTGAATCTGGTCTTCCAAGGTAGGAGAGACTTGAAGGTTGGCGAGGAAACCTTGAGGAACAACTTGCAGATTAAGTTTGCGGAAAGCTTCACAAAGCTCGGGTTGATAAGGCTTGAGAATCAGACTGTTGCAATAGGCCTTTCTGCTCAATGCGTCAGCAATCACATTGGCCTTGCCTGGAGTATACTCGATACTCGGATTATACTCTTGAATCATTTCGACCCATCGAGTTTGCCTGAGGTTGAGATTAGGCTGAGTGAAGATGTACTTGAGACTCTTGTGGTCAGTGAAGATGTCCACTTTTCTTCCCAATAAGAGATGTCTCCAAGTCAAAAGGGCATGCACAACTGCCGCCAACTCAAGATCATGAGTGGGGTAGTTCTTCTCATTGGGCTTCAACTGGCGAGAGGTATAAGCAACAACTTTCTTCTCTTGCATCAACACTGCGCCAAGACCTTGGAGAGAGGCATCACAAAAGACCTCGTACGGCTTGGATTCATCAGGCGGAGTCAGAACTGGAGCAGTGATCAATTTCTCTTTCAAAGTGTTGAAAGCAATGTCACACTCCGGAGACCAAACGTACTTGACGTGCTTCTGGAGAAGATTTGAGAGAGGCTTCGCGATCTTAGAAAAGTTTTCAACGAATCTTCGACAATAACTTGCGAGACCGAGGAAGCTATGGAGTTGCTTCATGTTCTGAGGAGGTTCCCAATTCACAATTGCAGACACCTTCTCAGGATTCACCGCAATGCCCTTGGCAGAGATGATATGACCAAGATAAAGAACCTCATCGAGCCAAAATTCGCACTTGGAGAACTTGGTGTAGAACTGGTGTTCCCTCAGCTTATCGAGTACCAAACGCAAGTGCTTGGCATGATCTTCCTTGTTCTTTGAGAAAACCAGAATGTCGTCGAGATAGACCAAAACGAAGTCATTGGTGTAGGCGTTGAAGATGAAGTTCATCATGCGAGAGAACGTCGGAGGAGCATTGACGAGGCCAAAAGACATGACAATGTATTCATATGACCCATAGCTTGTCCTGAAAGCCGTCTTGGGAATATCTTGCTCACGGATTCGAATCTGATGATAACCCATACGAAGATCAAGCTTGGAGAATACTTGGGCACCTTTGAGTTGTTCGAACAGCTCATTGATGTTGGGAAGTGGATATTTGTTCTTGATGGTCTTCTTGTTCAATGGACAGTAATCAACACAAAGTCGGTCCGTTCCATCCTTCTTCTTCACAAAAAGAACACCACAACCCCACGGAGAAGAACTAGGCCGGATGAGACCCATTCTTTCTTGAATACCGAGTTGCTTCTTCAGCTCCTTCAACTCTTCAGGTCCGAGCTTGTAAGGACGCTTACACACAGGTTCCGTACCAGGCTCAAGATCAATAACGAATTCAACTGGCCGGTGCGGAGGCATTCCTGGAAGCTCTTCTGGAAAGACGTCTTGATATTCGCAAACGACTGGAATCTGCGAGATAGCATCCAGTTCACCCTTCTCATTGAGAGAAAACAGACGAATGGTATCATCACGAGCGGCAAAGACAATTACATCCTCAGACGAATGAGTCAATTGAATCTGCCTGGCTGCACAATCAAGATGTGCCTTGTGCTTAGAAAGCCAGTCCATCCCGAGAATAAGATCAATATCCGAGTTACCAAGAACCACCGGAGAAGAGAGAAACTTGTAATCGCCCAACATGATAGTAACATCCGGGGCCATAGCGCTTGCATTCATGAATTTACCGGAGAAACAACAGATAACTGTCTAGGCAAATCTTGTAAAGGCAACTCATGCTTAGAAACAAATGGTCTCGAGATGAAACAATGCGATGCACCAGTGTCAAAAAGAACTTTGGCAGGAATATTGTTAACAGGAAGGTTACCCATGATGACATCTGGCGAGTCCTCTGCCTGAGCTGCATTCATCAAGTTGACCTTGGCGTACTTGGTGTTATGCTTGACGATAGCTGTACTTGCCGATCTGACAGGAGGAGGAGGAGGAAGACGCCTCTGGTTGAGACACTTGTTGGCATAGTGACCCTTTTGTTGGCACTTGTTGCACGTGACCTCTGAAAGCGGACGGTGATACGGAGCACTTGATCTTGGAGCTTGAGACGAAGTCTTGTTTTGAAAGCCAGGGTTGGGTGGGTGGGAAGATCCACTGCCACCTTTGCTCTTCTGCTGATACGGCTGACGGAACGGAGGAGGAGGAAGCCAATACTTCTGCTGCTTGGCCACTTGAGTAGAGGAAGAAGGAGTAGCATCTCTGACTCGCTTCTTGGAAGCATCACACCTCAATTGAGCAGCCTCTTGCTTCAATGCCATGTTGTAGAACTCATCGTACCTCAAACACTCAAAGAGGACAAGAGCTAGCTGAATTTCTTCTCTGAGACCACCCCTGAACTGGTATATCATGCTCTTCTCATAAGGTACGTCCTGCTTAGCAAAGCGGGCGAGCTTCTGAAACAACTTGTTGTAGTCATAGACAGACAAAGAGCCTTGCTTCAGGTTGCGGAATTCCTCATGCTTGCTTTCAACCATGCTCTGAGGAATATGATGAGCTTTGAAGTCTTGACGGAATTCATCCTAGGTAATAGCACGTCCACCTCTGGAATCCTTGTACTGCTGGAACCATTTTGCAGCTTGATCTTTGAGTTGGAAGGAAGCGAACTTGACGAAGTCCTCAGGCCTGACATTACTGCACTCGAAATGCTTGCACAGATCCACGAGCCAATCGTCAGCATCAGTTGCCTCAACACAATTGCTGAAAGTCTTTGGCCCGTTAGCAAGGAACTGGTTGAGTGTAGCAAAGTGATTCTGATTGTTGCCTTGGTTCCCTTGGTTGCCTTGATTGCGCTCTTGGAGAATTTGCATGATCAACTGTGTGTTTGCATTGGTTGCGGCCATCACAGCTTGCCATGCCTCCGGAGGAGGTGGAGGTGGTGGCGGATCTTGATTCTGATTCTGATTGGCGCTCTTAGCGGGAGCCATCCTGAAGAGGTTGACCACCATTAGCACATTGACAGATAAAATGAAGCTGAATCCAACGGAATGAAAATTGCAACATATAGTCTTCACATCTGAACAAAATGAATGAATGCATTCCTCTTGAAATGGTCACATATCCATAAATTGAGAAGCCACTTAGAATTAGGTAGAGAAATAAATCAACAAGGTACGGATCAAGAACGAATAATCGGTAAGAAATCCCAATCTCAAACCAAATATTCGTGGAAGAAGAACTAGAGCTACGAGAATTCCCACCTATGAAACTCCCGAACCTTTCCGGTTATGCAATCAGGTGTTGGGGATACAGGGGAAGCATAATATCTCACCCAAATCTAGCAAATCCTACATCCAGTTGTATCCATCATTCAACACATAACCGAGAAAAAACTTCGGAAACCATCTACCTCAACCTTCGAAAAACATCCGTTATACAAGTTATGGCAATACTCCCGAACTCCCGCCCCAGTACTGGGTGGCGTCGAGGTTATCTCACCAATGAACTGCATAAAAGAGATTTTCGATGTCGGCGTACTAAACTCAGGTACTCCAGAACTGCAACGATAAAATTATGACGACAACACCTCAGAGCTCAACTCCCCGGGACACCTCCACAAAACCCCTGACAGGAGGCACCCAGACAATGTTCTCGTCATAAAACCATCGGAATGATTCCAAGATACCCGCGTGATCCTAAATTTTTTTAGTGAAATTTGAGAAGAGAAGAGTCAAAACTCTACGTCAGGATGCCTTACCAGAGCGATGAGGAGACTGGGAAGTAAAAAGAATTCCTAAACTCTCCGATATATAATTCCTAAATGACTCAAAACATTTTTCTAGACACAACTCGGCCGCTAAAAACGACCAAGCAATGGGGCTCCTAAGGTCGGGGAAGGCTCTGATACCAACTTGTAACACCCTTGATGCGACTATAGCTCCCACGTGTCGAGGCACGACTTAGAGACATAATCGCATTGAAGGAATATGTCGCAAGTTAGGCAATCATCACAACATCCCATGTAATATAGGTAATAAAAGGGGAGATAACATAGTTGGCTTACACTCGCCACGTCAATCAAGTACATAAATAACATTACATCATCCAAACACTCATGGCCCGACTACGGCGCCAAAATAAAAGATAACCCAACATGCGACACGGTCCCGATCACCCCCAACTGGCACCACTACTGATCATCAGGAAAAGAAACATAGTATCATTGAGAGTCCTCGTCAAACTCCCACTTGAGCTCGAGCGCGTCACCTGGAGCGGAATCATCAGGCCCTGCAGCTGGTGTAATAGTAATTTGTGAGCCACAAGGACTCAGCAATCTTGCACCCTCGCGATCAAGACTATTTAAGCTTATAGGTAAGGTAAGGTAAAAGTGTGGAGCTGCAGCAAGCGACTAGCATATGTGGTGGCTATCCTGTTCGTAAAAGAGAGCGAGAAGAGGAGGCAAAGCGCGAGCGAGAAACTAGAGGACAACCTGCGTAAACATTACTCCAACACCGTGTCCACTTCCCGGACTCCGCCGAGAAGAGGCCATCACGGTAACTCACGCTGTTGATTCATTTTAATTAAGTTAAGGTTCAAGTTATCTACAACCGGACATTAACAAATTCCCATCTGCCCATAACCGCGGGCACAGCTTTCAAAAGTTCAAATCCCTGCAGGGAAGTCCCAACTTATCCCATGACAAGCTCTCACGGTCAACGAAGGAATAGACCTCCTCCCGAGACGTTCCGATCAGACTCGGTATCTCGGTTCTTCAAGACACTTCGACAGGTTAAAACAAGACCAGCAACACCACCCGAATGTGCCGACAAATCCCGATAGGAGCTGCACATATCTCGTTCTCAGGGCACACTCAAATGAGCCAGACGTCGGGTAGGCCAGCCCAGAGTTGCCCCTGGTAGCCCCGGACATCGCTCGGTTGGACCAACACTCAGAGGAGCACTGGCCCCGGGGGGCTAAAATAAGATGACCCTCGGGCTCCGGAAACCCAAGGGAAAAAGAGGCTAGGTGGCAAATGGTAAAACCAAGGTTGGGCATTGCTAGAAAAGCTTTAATCAAGGCGAACTATCAAGGGGTTCCCATTATAACCCAACCGCGTAAGGAACGCAAAATCCGGGAACATAACTCCGATATAACGGAAACTAGGGCGGCAAGAGTGGAACAAAACACTAGGCAAGAGGCCGAGCCTTCCACCCTTTACCAAGTATATAGATGCATTAAGATAACATGGCAATATAATGATATCCCAACAAGTAAATAAATGTTCCAACAAGGAACGGTCTCCAATCTTCACCTGCAACTAGCAACGATATAAGAGGGGCTGAGCAAAGCGGTAACATAGCCAATCAACGGTTTGCTAGGACATGGTACGTTAGAGGTTTGACATGGCAATTTGGAAGGCTTGAAATCAAGTGGTAGGCATCGTAGCATGGCATAGCAAAAGAGCGAGCATCTAGCAAAGCAAAGATAGTAGTGATTTCAAGGGTATGATCATCTTGCCTGCAAAGTTGTCAGAGTTGACTGGATCCTCGAAAGCAAACTCAACGGGCTCCTCGTTAGCGAACTCGTCTCCTGGCTCTACCCAAACAAGACAAACAAGCAACAAGGACACCATCAACCGCGTGCAAGGATCAAACAATATGATGCAATGATGGTATGCTATGCGGGATGCGATGCGGGATGCATATGCAAGATTTGACAAGGAATGCATGAACCTGGCCTCAACTTGGAAATCCAAGTGTGCCACTGGAAAGATGAGATGAAATCGCTTGAAAACGATATAAAGAACGCCGGAATCGGAGTTACGGTTTGGAAATGGCAAGCAATTCAAATATGACCACGTTCTGCGATTTACAGCAAGTAGCCATCTAAATGCAACAAGATGAACATGCTACAGCACCCAAACATGGAAACAAAATACATGGCAGGGATGCATTCATGATGCTTAACAAAAGTCTGGCACTGAGCTACGGCCAATTCATCCATTAACAGGTTCTAACAAGCATGGCAAAAATGCATATGGTAAACAGATTTCAGACTTAGTGAAATTAAAACTTGTCTGGAATTTCAGATCAGATAGCACTCTTCAGAGCAACAAAACTACATGCTACAGGACCTGAACATGGCAAAGTAAAACATGGCATGGAGCTACTCAAAGAGCTTAACAAAAGTCCCTCAGTGACCTTGAGCCAAAAGGTATCAGAAAATACAATTGCAAGCATGTGAACATGGCAAAAACATAATCAGTTCTCAGACTTAGTGAAATCTGGAACATGCTGAAACAGATATCAAGTAGGCATGTTTGCGAGCTCGATGCACTCACTACAGAGCAAGTCATGACAAGCTAAGCATACATCCATCAGGAATACATAAAATTCAAGCTCGACATGGCAAGAACAATAGCATAGCATGCACGGATCAACTACAACATCATCGGCAAAATCGCTAACAAGTAGACAATCTGCCCAGATTCACGAAATAGCAAAAGTAGAGCTCTATTGACTCAAGCTAGGGTGCTCAATGATTGCAAACAAAGAGATGGATGGATAGAGCACTACAAGATTAACAAAACATCCTTAATGATCATCCTCAAAAGAGGCACGGATAACTAGGAAACAACATGAACATATGGCCATATGAGATAAATAGGTCAAGGACTTGGTGGAAATGCTAAGTCCCTGAAATCAGCATTACCAAGTGCCTCACTTCGCAAGCTTGTGCTAGTCACCACACACATCACAAAAATACATGGGTTGCACCTCTGGAAAGATGGCAAAACCCTTAACAAAACATATGTAGAGCTCAAGGCCAGATCATGCACACAATAATCATGGGAAAAATGACAAATATCTAAATGGAGTAGCAGATCTGACAATTATCTCAAGTAGCACTCTTCTAACAGCATTTCGGGCATCAAGATGAACTCAAATGAAAATGATGCAATGGAATGAAATGATGTACTCTCTGAGACGAACATTTTGATATGCTATATGCCAAAAACGGAGCTACGGATGCAAAGTTACGACATGATGAACAGGGCAAAATGAACTATGGTTCGGGAGAAAGTCAACCCTCGAGATTTTTGGATCCAGATCTGCATGGACTTCGAGGCGCTTGCCGGAAACACTGTTCACCAGAGTTGAGGTCGTCGGGGAAGGAGAAGAAGCTCGGGGCGGAGCGAGGAGGCGCGAGCCGGAGTTGGTGGTGGCCGGAGCCTCGGGCGCGGTCGCCGGCGTGGCCTCGGGCGGCGCCAGCTGGCGAGGGGTGCGGCGGCCC
>NC_041388.1:427977124-428080107 GCF_002162155.2 Triticum dicoccoides
AAGGAGGCAGGCGCGCCGACTCGGGCCCTCGGGGGCCGGCTGCGGGCCGTGCGGGCCTCGGCGGGAGTGGCGGCGGCGCTGACACGTGGCGGCGCGGGGGTGGCTGGCGGCGGCATGTCCGGCGCCGGCGGACAATGTCCGGCACGCGGAGGATCAGATCTAGGGTTTTCGGGAGGAAGGAGAAGAAGATTTCGGAGGGGGTCTTTAAATAGACATAGAGGGAGATAGGAGATTCCAAATAAGGTGCGGTTTTCGGCCACGCGATCGTGATCGAACGCTCTAGAAGATGGAGAAGGTTTTGGTGGGTTTTGGGCCAACTTGGAGGGGTGTTGGGCTGCAACACACACGAGGCCTTTTCGGTCCCTCGGTTAACCGTTGGAGCATCAAACGAAGTCCAAATGGTACGAAACTTGACAGGCGGTCTACTGGTAGTAAGCCAAGGCCGCTTGGCAAGTCTCGGTACAATCCGGAAATGTTTAATCCCCACACACGAAAGAAAGGTAGAAATGACCACCGGAGGAGAACGAAGCGCCGGAATGCAAAACGGACAACGGGGAAAATGCTCGAATGCATGAGATGAACACGTATGCAAATGCAATGCACATGATGACATGATATGAGATGCATGACAACAATAACAACACATGGAGACAAAAACCCAAACCCGAGAAAATAAAATAACTTAAGGCCGGAAACGGCAAGAGTTGGAGTACATATTGGTAAATAACATCCGGGGTGTTACAACACTCCACCACTGCGAAAGGATCTCGTCCCGAGATCTAGGACTGAAAGAATGCGGGGTACTCAGAACGGAGGTGATCCTCGCGTTCCCAGGTAGCTTCACGGTCGGAATGGTGTGACCACTTGACTTTGAGGAATTTGATTGACTTGTTGCGAGTCTTGCGTTCAGTCTCTTCAAGAATAGCAACTGGGTGCTCATGGTAAGAGATATCATCTTGGAGCTCAATGTCCTCGAAGTTGATGGTGTGGTTAGGAGTCTTGAAGCACTTTCGGAGTTGAGAGACATGGAACACAGCATGAACATTTGCAAAGTTTGAAGGAAGCTCGAGTTGATAGGCGAGATCGCCTCTCTTGCTGACAATCTTGAAAGGTCCCACGTATCTGGGGGAAAGCTTCCCTTTGATACCGAAGCGAGGAGTACCTTTCATAGGAGAGACGCGGAGGTAAACATGATCTCCGATCTCGAAAGCCAAATCATGGTGCTTACTGTCATAGTAGCTCTTCTGGCGGGATTGGGCTGCTTTGAGGTTGTCTCGAATGACTTTACACATTTCCTCTACCTCTGTGATTAAGTCATTTCCGAGAAGCCGACGTTCACCGGTTTCAGACCAGTTGAGAGGGGTACGACACTTCCTGCCATACAGAATTTCAAACGGGGCCTTGCCCGAACTTGCTTGAAAACTGTTGTTGTAGGAGAATTCAGCATAATGAAGACAATCCTCCCACTTCATGCCGAAGGAGATCACACAAGCCCTGAGCATATCTTCAAGAATCTGGTTGACACGCTCGACTTGACCGCTAGTTTGAGGATAGAAAGCTGTGCTGAAGCGGATGTTGGTGCCCATGGCCTTCTAAAAAGAATCCCAAAACTTGGAGGTAAAGATGCTGCCACGGTCTGAAGAGATCACTTGTGGAATACCGTGCAGAGAGACAATTCGAGAGGCATAGAGTTGCGCCAATTGACCTGTAGTGATTGACTCTTTGATAGGTAGAAAGTGAGCCACTTTAGCGAGTTTGTCGATGACAACGAATATAGCATCATTGCCACGCTTGGACTTTGGAAACCCAGTCACGAAGTCCATTTCAATGTGGTCAAACTTCCATTCTGGAATGGCAAGAGGTTGGAGGAGACCAGCTGGCCTTTGATGTTCCGCCTTCACTCTTCTGCAGACATCACATTCGTTCACGAATTGAGAAATCTCGCGCTTCATTCGAGTCCACCAATAAGCCTGCTTGAGGTCCTAATACATCTTCGTACTCCCAGGGTGGATGGAGAGGAGAGAATTGTGAGCCTCGTTCATGATCACTTTACGGAGGTCACCTTTGGGCACAACAATACGATCCTCTAAGAAGAGAGTATCCTTGTCATCAAGGCGGTAGCATTTGTACTTGGGTTGGCTCTTGGCAATCCCAATCTTCACCTTTTTCACCATAGCATCAAGAAGCTGGGCTTGACGAATCTGGTATTCCAAGGTAGGAGAGACTTGAAGGTTGGCGAGGAAACCTTGAGGAACAACTTGCAGATTAAGTTTGCGGAAAGCTTCACAAAGCTCGGGTTGATAAGTGAAAGTGCAACTATCCCTAGGTGGTTTTGGTAATTCATAACAACATATAGCTCATTGAGCTAATGCTATTCTAAGATGATTATTTCAAGAAAGCTCAATGATTTGCATGGCACGGATGTGAAAGTGGAACCCTCAAAATGCTAAGGATAAAAGTTTGGCTCAAGCTCAAAAGCTCAAGACTCTTCATTTTATATTTTAGTGATCCAAGATCACATTGAGTCTTTAGGAAAAGCCAATACTATCAAGGAGGGATGAGGTGTTGCTTAATGAGCCTCTTGCTTCATGTGCTTAATGATATGCTCCAAAACCCTCAACTACTTTCCCATATCCACATATGACCTAAACCCTAAGCCAAACTCGGTCCTACCGATTCTTTCTATCCGGCGCCACCGAGTTTCACTTGTCATAAGCCACTGCCAAACCCTAGCAATTCGGTTCTACCAATAGGGATCTCGGTCTCACCGAGATGGGATTGCAAACTCTCTGTTTCCCTTTCGTAACTTTTCAGTCTCACCGAAAGAGCGAATCAGTCCCACCGAGATTGCAATGTAAATTCAGTGTTTCCTTTTTGTAACTTTTCGGTCTCACGGAAAGAGCAAATCGGTCCCACCGAGTTTGCCTGATGAACTCTCTGGTTAGCTTATTACCAAATTCGGTCTCACCGAGTTTGTGTAATCGGTCTCACTGAGATTACGTTATGCCCAAACCCTAACCATATCGGTCCTACCGAGTTGCATGTCAGTCCCACCGAAAATCTCTAACGGTCACTAGGTTTACCTTTTCGGTCCGACCGAGTTTGTTGATTCGGTCCCACCGAGATTGGAAAACTGTGTGTAATGGTTGGATTTTGTGTGGAGGCTATATATACCCCTCCACCTCCTCTTCATTCATGAAGAGAGCCATCAGAACACATACACCATTCCAACTCATATGTTCTGAGAGAAAACCACCTACTCATGTGTTGAGACCAAGATATTCCATTCCTACCATATGAATCTTGATCTCTAGCCTTCCCAAGTTGCTTTCCACTCAAATCTTCTTTCTGCAAAATCCATATCCTATGAGAGAGAGTTGAGTGTTGGGGAGACTATCATTTGAAGCACAAGAGCAAGGAGTTCATTACCTAAACACCATTTGTTACTTCTTGGAGAGTGGTGTCTCCTAGATAGGCTAGGTGTCACTTGGGAGCCTCCGACAAGATTGTGGAGTTGAACCAAGGAGTTTGTAAGGGCAAGGAGGTCGCCTACTTCGTGAAGATCTACCGCTAGTGAGGCAAGTCCTGTGTGGGCGATGGCCATGGTGGGATAGACAAGGTTGCTTCTTCGTGGACCCTTTGTGGGTGGTTGCTTCTTCATGGACCCTTTGTGGACTCGCGTAACCGTTACCCTTTGTGGGTGGAGCCCTCCATGGACTCTCGCAACCGTTACCCTTTGTGGGTTGAAGTCTCCATCAACGTGGATGTAGGATAGCACCACCTATCCGAACCACGGGAAAAACATCCGTGTCTCCAATTGCGTTTGAATCCTCCAAACCCTTCCCTTTACATTCTTGCAAGTTGCATGCTTTACTTTCCGCTGCCAATATACTCTTTGCATGCTTGCTTGAATTGTGTGATGATTGCTTGACTAGTCCTACAATAGCTAAAATCTGCCAAGAACTAAAATTGGGAAAAGGTTAAGTTTTTATTTGGTCAAGTAGTCTAATCACCCCTCCTCTAGACATACTTTCGATCCTACAAGTGGTATCAGAGCTTTGGTCTCCATTTGCTTTGATCTCCATAGCTTTTGGTGGTCATAGCCTTGGTTTCACAACCTAGGAGAGTATGGCATCTAGCGAGGGAAATTATCACCGTAGAGGTCCTTACTTTGATGGTACTAATTTTGCTAGTTGGAAGCATAAAATGAAAATGCATATTCTTGGACATAACCCCGCCGTTTGGGCTATTGTGTGTGTTGGTTTGCAAGGTGACTTCTTTGATGGGAAAGAACCAAACCGTGAAGCTACCGCGGAAGAGTTGAAGATGTTGCAATACAATGCTCAAGCTTGTGATATTCTCTTCAACGGATTGTGCCCCGAAGAATTCAACAAAATCAGCCGTCTTGAGAATGCAAAGGAAATTTGGGACACTTTGATTGATATGCACGAAGGTACCGACTCCGTCAAGGAATCCAAGTTGGATGTGCTTCAAAGTCAACTTGACAAGTTCAAAATGAAGGATGGTGAAGGTGTCGCTGAAATGTACTCTAGGCTTGCTCTCATCACAAATGAGATTGCCGGCTTAGGAAGTGAAGAGATGACCGATAGATTCATCATCAAGAAGATTCTAAGAGCCTTGGATGGAAAATATGATACCGTGTGCACATTGATCCAAATGATGCCCAATTACAAAGATCTCAAGCCAACGGAGGTGATTGGAAGAATTGTTGCTCATGAGATGTCACTTAAGGATAAAGAGGAACTTCACAACAAATCAAGTGGTGCCTACAAAGCCTCATGTGAAGCCCCCACATCATCAAGTGAGAAACAAGACTTCAATGAAGAATTGAGCTTAATGGTGAAGAACTTCAACAAGTTCTACAAGAGTAGAATCAAAGATAGAAGCTTCAAGTCAAGGTCCTACAATGACAAAAGATCTTCTAGTCGAGAGCGAAACTGCTACAGTTGTGGAAGACCCGGACACTATTCCAATGAGTGTATGGCTCCCTACAAGAGAAGAGAAGATTCTCCAAAAAGAAGAAGCAAAGAATCACCACCAAGAGAGAGAAGGAGTAGAGATGATCGTTATGAACGAAGATACTCACGGAGAAGCAAGGATTCGGAAAGGAAGGAAAAATCATCAAGGAGCTACACAAAATGAAGACATCAAGCTCATGTTGGTGAATGGGTATCCAGCTCCGACTCCGACAGCCACTCCGAGAGAAGTTATCACTCCAACTCCGAAGATATTCAAGATGAAGGTGTTGCCGGTCTAGCACTTGTGTCAACCAACTCCTACGACATATTTGACTCACGAAATGAAGGAATTGGAAGATGCTTCATGGCCAAAGGTCCTAAGGTAACACACCCTGAGTATGTTGATTTCAATAGTGATGAAGATGACTTGTTAGGTGATGATTTGCTTGTTGACAACTCTAGTGATGAATACTATGATGAAACGTCAATTAATCATGCTAATCAAGATAAAACGAATGACAATGATAAGGAGAAGGTTGAGGCTCTAACTAAAGAACTAAACACTCTTAAGTTAGCTCATGAAACTATCTTCGAAGATCATCGAGAACTTTTAAGAGCTCATGAGAAATTACGCTTTGAAAAACTCAATCTTGAGCAAGAGCATGAGTTCTTAAAAGCAATCAATGATGATCTCCGCAAGAAAAGTTCTTCTTACATTGCCAAGCGTTTACTCTTATCCACTTACATGCCTCAAGTCAAGTCTAGTAACAAGAAAGATTCTTTCTCTAGCAGTAACAATGATCATGCTAAATCCAATATTGTTGCTTCTAGTAGTTCTCTTGATTCCACTAATGATTCTCTTAGCCAAGTTACACTTGAGCAAGAAAATAGCTTATTGAAGGGAATTATAGAGAAAGGAGTGTACAAAAGCCTTGCCGGGAGTAAGCAATTCGAGGAAATTGTGCGCAAGCAAGGAATGCACCGGAAGAATCAAGGTGTTGGTTTTGAACGAAAGTTCAATGCCAATGGAATTGAGTGGGAAGAAGATCAATACCCCAAGACAAAGTTTGTTCCTCAACAAGAGAAGTATGATACTTCTTTCAAGGGGACACAAGCTCAAGATGATCTTCCACCACAAGACTACAAGCAAAAAAGCAAGGACAAGCTTCAAGAGGAAATTGATGCATTTGAAGAAGCTCCTAAGACCTTAGTCAAGTGGATTCCCAAGACTACTTCAAGTTCCACTTCATCAAGTACGACTACAACTCCAAGGATTCCCATAAAGATGGTGTGGATCCAAAAGAAGAAGAACTAGAGAGTTCTTGAGGGTGACTCCGCCAACATACTTCACTCTTATCATTTTGGCAAGAACAAGTGCAATCAACTTCCACATCTTGCACTAGTTCAAGGAGTCACAAACCCTCTTGTTGGTAAGACAAGGGACAAGGTAACCTAAAAGTTTTCATGGATGTCATCTTGTGTGTGCATCACTCTATGTCTATGGATATCCTTGTTTGTTCCTTGCGGGACTAACCCATGTAGGTATTGAAAGTGCAATTCACTCAAAGGGATAGCTCCAAGTGATCTACATCAATATTGAGCATCCACATCTTCAACATCTACATGAAGTCATCATCGACAAAACCCGAGGTTAGTTCATCCCTTTAAGGGGGGATATCACATCTAGGGGGAGCTTTACTCTAAGACTTGAGCTAAAGCAACTCTAAAGATGTGAACACAACAATGCTTTATGTAAAAGTGGTAACCCCACTTGAGCTTAAACGATGAGTATGACCTATGATCAAGTGTTCTCACTTGACTCCTAAGTCAATATACTCATATATAGATGACCTTGTCATCGCAAATTGCTTGGTAGATGCTAGAATTGGTTGTGCATGCCTTGTCACATATTTCATTTGCCATCTTATTGTGTGAGCATGCTGGTTGCATATTTTACTCATTCGAGGACATCCACTTGTTGTTTTGATTGTTTGGTTTTATTTCCTTTTGCCAAGTGGATGGACAAGAATGCCTAAGAATCTCCTCTAGCTATCTATGCTTTTCTCGTCTCAAACTCTATTCATGCTACATCACAAAATTTGATCAAGTCAGATTCGAACCACTCTATGTGAGGAGCGCTCGGAGTCCCCGATTCGTGATAGACTTAAACTTCCAAAACCTCTTTCTGATTCTCGGTCTGACCGATACCCCACTTTCGGTCCTACCGAGATCATTAAGTTGATCTAAGTTTTCGATCTTGGTGCAACTGATTTGAACCTTTCGGTCACACCGAGTTGCAATAACTGTATACAGTTTTGCATCTCGGTGCCACCAAGTCGTTCCACTCGGTCACACCGACAGGGTCGGGCTATATATAGTCACGGGCAAAAATTTGGAAATTTCTCCGAACCCCTTCGCCCGCGCGATAGCCTGCTCTGCCAACATGGTCTCCGGATCATCTCCTCACCGCCAGCCGCCTCCAGTTGCTGGTCTCCGTCGCCGTCAACGGGAATTCTACCCCGCCGTTGCCGCCGTAGTGAGTCTCCGCCGAACTAGGGTATGGACTCGATCTTTGTGCTATTCTCCAATCTGATTCTTAGCACATTGTGATCATCATGATTCTTGCCACGATTGAAACACTCCTATCCAGTCAATGCGCTTGTAGATTAGGTTTGATTCAAAAATTTTAGGGTTAGGTTTCCGCCGAAACCATCTCGGACCCACCGAGTTGAAAAACTCGGTCCCACCAATTTGGCTTATGCCATTGCACAAGTGAGACTCGGTCTGACCGAGAATTACTTATCGGTGTGACCGATTTTGGAACTCTGTGAAACCCTAGCAGTCTCGGTGCCACCGAACTGTGACTCGGTCAAACCGAGTTCACTAGTTTAGGTTCCAAAACTGCTTCGGTATCACCGAGTTTGAAAATCGGTAGATCCGAGATGATTTCAGTGGGAAACTAAAACTAAGTTTTTGGATCATTCTTTTGCAAAAATCTCTGCATTTTGTGATGCTCATCCACTCTACCTCATCTATAAACTATTCACAGGGTCAGCAGTCAGCTTGTTCATCATGTCAGACCAGAGTGACAGCCAGAATGTGTCAGAATAGCAGGTGCACATGAGTGAGGGCACTAGTCCCTCCAGCTCTTCAGATGATGGCAGCAGAAGTACCCCAAGCAATTTACCAAAAGCTGCCACCAGACAAAGGAAGAAAAGAACTTCAGATTCTGAAGATGAAGATTATGTGGCAGAGGAAGAGGCCACATCAAAGAGAGTTGAGCCAGCTCAAGGCACAAAGCCAAGACTGAAGATCAAAAGGCAAGTAGGCAGGCAGCCTATGTCAAAGGCTAGAGCTTCAACTGAAAAGCCTGCACCCAAAGAGCCAGTTGCTGCTGAAGGCAAGAAGAGGAAGGAAAGGGTCAAGAAAATCGTAGCCAGAGTGCTTGGAAAGGCTTCCATCATGGAAGAGGAAGAGGAAGAAGAGGTTGCTGCACCAGCACCTAAGGCACCCAAGCTAATGGGTGATGCTATAAAATCAGGGGCTACTGCATCTAAGCCCAAGGCTGCATCAAAGGTCAAGACAACACCAAAGAGAAATACAAGGAGCATACCTGCTGCTGAGAAGAACAAGGCCCCAGTGCCTGAAGCTGCTGAAGAAGAGGATGAAGAGCAAGTTCTCAGAAAACTCAAGCCCAAGATCCCAGACCACAATGATGCTCATCCTGTGGCTGAGGATATGAAGCTCAGGAGAGACTCAGGGCTGAGGAAGTGGAGAGAAGCAAATCCATATGCTTCAAGGAGAAGGACTGCTGTGGATTACAGATTTCACACCAAGGAACAACAAGATTTCTATGAGACCGTACTGCTTGACAAGAAGCCCATTGTTTGTGACATGAGATGGGTCGACTGTACCTACATGAAGGAAAATGAGAACACTACCCTGGAGTGTATGACAGCTTTAGTGCTTGTGGAGTTGCAGACTTTGTTGGGCAGAAGCTCACAAAGTGGAATGAGGAGCTTATCATGCAATTCTACTCCACAACACACTTTTATCCAGATGGTAGGATAACTTGGATGTCTGAGGGTACGAGGTACCAATCTACAGTTGCTGAATGGGCACAGCTCATCAATGCCCCTGAAGAGCATGAGGATGACTTGGATATCTATGCCAAGAAGAAGATGGATCATAACTCAATGTCCAATATGTACAAAGAAATTCCAAATGAAGCTCTTGAAACTTTCAAATTTGGCTCAGTGCATTATCTTCTGTCAGGGCTGCCAACTATCAATTGGATCTTGAGGCACACCTTATTGCCCAAATCTGGAGATCACAAGATGATCAGAGGCCATGCAATAAATTTGCTTCATGTATTTGATGTGCCACAGAAGTTCAAGGTGATGAGCCTCATAGTAGAGACTATCAAGAGGACAGCAGCAGACCAGAAAAGGAGCTGTGGATATGCCCCACAAATTCAGGAGCTCATTAACTCCAAGATGGGCACGGGCATATACTTGTTGGACAAGGAACACTTGCCCATCCGTCCAGATTTTGAGGACAATCAAGTTGTAATGACTGAGAATGAGCCATCATCAGTTCAAGCACAAGCAAAGAAGGAGAAGGCAAGGAAGGAGAAAGCTGCCAAGATGCCAACCCAAGAGAGGCATTTGAGTATTTCCTGAAAACTAAACAAGAGCAGCTTGGTTACCTGATTGCATCCACCCTGCGGATTGAGAAAGGACTAGCCACCCTAACTCAGAACCAGGCAAGCTTAGAGAGAATCATCGAACAAAAGTTCTATGACTTGGATGTCAAGGTGACAGAGATTCAGACTGCAGTGGAGCAGCTCCAGGATGATATGCAGGAGAGGAAAGGGAAGACAACCACTGATGCCTTTGCCAGAGTGCCACGAGGTCCGAGGTCGTCTACAGTGCCAGTTCCTGACACAAGAGCAACTGCCTCAGCTCCAGCCGTAGCACCAGCCCAACCTGCTCTAGCGTCTACTTCAGCTCCAACTCCAGCGTCTACTTCAGCGTCTACAGAAGCCTTCGTCCTTGGAGTGATCCGGACTCCACCACCACCTGAAGATCAAGCCTGAGCATCGATCTAGCACTATGCATTTTCTAGGAACTTTTTGGTAACTTGTTGCCAAAGGGGGAGAAAAATGTATAGATCATAGGCTTCGAGAGAGAGAGAGTGTTGCTTTTTTCTCTCTTGCTTTATTTGGTGGTTTTTCGAACTTTGTTTGCTTTTGAGTGCTTGAGATACTACGTCATTATCTGTGAGACATTGATGATCATGTGTTTGATCATAAGCTACACTTAATGTTTGCTTAATGCTATTATCTTATCTATCTTATGTGATCATTCACTATTCTTGGTGATGAGTGCATGTATTTCATTCTTATCATTTTAAGCGCTCCACCAAGATGTATGTGACTTGGAAGAGTAACCCATGACTCTAACTCCTTGTGCATTTGCAGTCCAAAGCAAATTTTAAATATGCACAAATTTAGGGGGAGCTCTTACTTGTCACATACTTCTCAAAGCGACGATATATTTCATGTTTATTATCATTTGTCGAAGCTTTGATCTATATGTTGTCATCAATTACCAAAAAGGGGGAGATTGAAAGTGCAACTATCCCTAGGTGGTTTTGGTAATTCATAACAACATATAGCTCATTGAGCTAATGCTATTCCAAGATGATTATTTCAGGAAAGCTCAATGATTGGCATGGCATGGATGTGAAAGTGGAACCCTCAAAATGCTAAGGATAAAAGTTTGGCTCAAGCTCAAAAGCTCAAGACTCTTCATTTTATATTTTAGTGATCCAAGATCACATTGAGTCTTTAGGAAAAGCCAATACTATCAAGGAGGGATGAGGTGTTGCTTAATGAGCCTCTTGCTTCATGTGCTTAATGATATGCTCCAAAACCCTCAACTACTTTCCCATATCCACATATGACCTAAACCCTAAGCCAAACTCGGTCCTACCGATTCTTTCTATCCGGCGCCACCGAGTTTCACTTGTCATAAGCCACTGCCAAACCCTAGCAATTCGGTTCTACCAATAGGGATCTCGGTCTCACCGAGATGGGATTGCAAACTCTCTGTTTCCCTTTCGTAACTTTTCGGTCTCACCGAAAGAGCGAATCGGTCCCACCGAGATTGCAATGTAAATTCAGTGTTTCCTTTTTGTAACTTTTCGGTCTCACCGAAAGAGCAAATCGGTCCCACCGAGTTTGCCTGACCAACTCTCTGGTTAGCTTATTACCAAATTCGGTCTCACCGAGTTTGTGTAATCGGTCTCACCGAGATTACGTTATGCCCAAACCCTAACCATATCGGTCCTACCGAGTTGCATGCCAGTCCCACCGAAAATCTCTAACGGTCACTAGGTTTACCTTTTCGGTCCGACCGAGTTTGTTGATTCGGTCCCACCGAGATTGGAAAACTGGGTGTAACAGTTGGATTTTGTGTGGAGGCTATATATACCCCTCCACCTCCTCTTCATTCGTGAAGAGAGCCATCAGAACACATACACCATTCCAACTCATATGTTCTGAGAGAAAACCACCTACTCATGTGTTGAGACCAAGATATTCCATTCCTACCATATGAATCTTGATCTCTAGCCTTCCCAAGTTGCTTTCCACTCAAATCTTCTTTCCACAAAATCCATATCCTATGAGAGAGAGTTGAGTGTTGGGGAGACTATCATTTGAAGCACAAGAGCAAGGAGTTCATTACCTACACACCATTTGTTACTTCTTGGAGAGTGGTGTCTCCTAGATTGGCTAGGTGTCACTTGGGAGCCTCCGACAATATTGTGGAGTTGAACCAAGGAGTTTGTAAGGGCAAGGAGATTGCCTACTTCGTGAAGATCTACCGCTAGTGAGGGAAGTCCTGCGTGGGCGATGGCCATGGTGGGATAGACAAGGTTGCTTCTTCGTGGACCCTTTGTGGGTGGTTGCTTCTTCGTGGACCCTTTGTGGGTGGAGCCCTTTGTGGACTCGCGCAACCGTTACCCTTTGTGGGTGGAGCCCTCCGTGGACTCTCGCAACCGTTACCCTTTGTGGGTTGAAGTCTCCATCAACGTGGATGTAGGATAGCACCACCTATCCGAACCACGGGAAAAACATCCGTGTCTCCAATTGCGTTTGAATCCTCCAAACCCTTCCCTTTACATTGTTGCAAGTTGCATGCTTTACTTTCCGTTGCCAATATACTCTTTGCATGCTTGCTTGAATTGTGTGATGATTGCTTGACTAGTTGCAATAGGCCTTTCTGCTCAATGCGTCAACAATCACATTCTCCTTGCCTGGAGTATACTCGATACTCGGATTATACTCTTGAATCATTTCGACCCATCGAGTTTGCCTGAGGTTGAGATTAGGCTGAGTGAAGATGTACTTGAGACTCTTGTGGTCAGTGAAGATGTCCACTTTTCTTCCCAATAAGAGATGTCTCCAAGTCAAAAGAGCATGCACAACTGCCGCCAAATCGAGATCATGAGTGGGGTAGTTCTTCTCATTGGGCTTCAACTGGCGAGAGGTATAAGCAACAACGCTCTTCTCTTGCATCAACACTGTGCCAAGACCTTGGAGAGAGGCATCACAAAAGACCTCGTACGGCTTGGATTCATCAGGCGGAGTCAGAACTGGAGCAGTGATCAATTTCTCTTTCAAAGTGTTGAAAGCAATGTCACACTCCGGAGACCAAACGTACTTGACGTGCTTCTGGAGAAGATTTGAGAGAGGCTTCGTGGTCTTAGAAAAGTTTTCAACGAATCTTCGACAATAACTTGCGAGACCGATGAAGCTATGGAGTTGCTTCACGTTCTGAGGAGGTTCCCAATTCACAATTGCAGACACCTTCTCAGGATTCACCGCAATGCCCTTGGCAGAGATGATATGACCAAGATAAAGAAACTCATCGAGCCAAAATTCGCACTTGGAGAACTTGGCGTAGAACTGGTGTTCCCTCAGCTTATCGAGTACCAAACGCAAGTGCTTTGCATGATCTTCCTTGTTCTTCGAGAAAACACGAATGTCATCGAGATAGACCAAAACGAAGTCATTGGTGTAGGCGTTGAAGATGAAGTTCATCATGCGAGAGAACGTCGGAGGAGCATTGACGAGGCCAAAAGACATGACAGTGTATTCATATGACCCATAGCTTGTCCTGAAAGCCGTCTTGGGAATATCTTGCTCACGGATTCGAATCTGATGATAACCCATACGAAGATCAAGCTTGGAGAATACTTGGGCACCTTTGAGTTGTTCGAACAGCTCATTGATGTTGGGAAGTGGATATTTGTTCTTGATGGTCTTCTTGTTCAATGGACGGTAATCAACACAAAGTCGGTCCGTTCCATCCTTCTTCTTCACAAAAAGAACACCACAACCCCACGGAGAAGAACTAGGACGGATGAGACCCATTCTTTCTTGAATATCGAGTTGCTTCTTCAGCTCCTTCAACTCTTCAGGTCCGAGCTTGTAAGGACGCTTACACACAGGTTCCGTACCAGGCTCAAGATCAATAATGAATTCAACTGGCCGGTGCGGAGGCATTCCTGGAAGCTCTTCTGGAAAGACGTCTTGATATTCGCAAACGACTGGAATCTGCGAGATAGCATCCAGTTCACCCTTCTCATTGAGAGAAAACAGACGAATGGTATCATCACGAGCGGCAAAGACAATTACATCCTCAAACGAATGAGTCAATTGAATCTGCCTGGCTGCACAATCAAGATGTGCCTTGTGCTTAGAAAGCCAATCCATCCCGAGAATAAGATCAATATCCGAGTTACCAAGAACCACCGGAGAAGAGAGAAACTTGTAATCACCCAATGTGATAGTAACATCCGGGGCCATAGCACTTGCATTCATGAATTTACCTGGAGAAACAACAGATAACTGTCTAGGCAAATCTTGTAAAGGCAACTCATGCTTAGAAACAAATGGTCTCGAGATGAAACAATGCGATGCACCAGTGTCAAAAAGAACTTTGGCAGGAATATCGTTAACAGGAAGGTTACCCATGATGACATCTGGCGAGTCCTCTGCCTGAGCTACATTCATCAAGTTGACCTTGGCGGACTTGGTGTTATGCTTGACGATAGCTGTACTTGCCGATCTGATAGGAGGAGGAGGAGGAAGACGCCTCTAGTTGAGACACTTGTTGGCATAGTGACCCTTTTGTTGGCACTTGTTGCACGTGACCTCTGAAAGCGGACGGTGATACGGAGCACTTGATCTTGGAGCTTGAGACGAAGTCTTGTTCTGAAAGCCAGGGTTGGGTGGGTGGGAAGATCCACTACCACCTTTGCTCTTCTGCTGATACGGCTGACGGAACGGAGGAGGAGGAAGCCAATACTTTTGCTGCTTGGCCACTTGAGTAGAGGAAGAAGGAGTAGCATCTCTGACTCGCTTCTTGGAAGCATCACACCTCAATTGAGCAGCCTCTTGCTTCAATGCCATGTTGTAGAACTCATCGTACCTCAAAGGCTCAAAGAGGACAAGAGCTAGCTGAATTTCTTCTCTGAGACCACCCCTGAACTGGTATATCATGCTCTTCTCATCAGGTACGTCCTGCTTAGCAAAGCGGGCGAGCTTCTGAAACAACTTGTTGTAGTCATAGACAGACAAAGAGCCTTGCTTCAGGTTGCGGAATTCCTCACGCTTGCTTTCAACCATGCTCTGAGGAATATGATGAGCTTTGAAGTCTTGACGGAATTCATCCTAGGTAATAGCACGTCCACCTCTGGAATCCTTGTACTGCTGGAACCATTCTGTAGCTTGATCTTTGAGTTGGAAGGAAGCGAACTTGACGAAGTCCTCAGGCCTGACGTTACTGCACTCGAAATGCTTGCACAGATCCACGAGCCAATCGTCAGCATTAGTTGCCTCAACACAATTGCTGAAAGTCTTTGGCCCGTTAGCAAGGAACTGGTTGAGTGTAGCAAAGTGATTCTGATTGTTGCCTTGGTTCCCTTGGTTGCCTTGATTGCGCTCTTGGAGAATTTGCATGATCAACTGTGTGTTTGCATTGGTTGCGGCCATCACAGCTTGCCATGCCTCCGAAGGAGGTGGAGGTGGTGGCGGATCTTGATTCTGATTCTGATTGGTGCTCTTAGCGGGAGCCATCCTGAAGAGGTTGACCACCGTTAGCACATTGACAGATAAAATGAAGCTGAATCCAACGGAATGAAAATTGTAACATATAGTCTTCACATCCGAACAAAATGAACGAATGCATTCCTCTTGAAATGGTCACATATCCATAAATTGAGAAGCCACTTAGAATTAGGTAGAGAAATAAATCAACAAGGTACGGATCAAGAACGAATAATCGGTAAGAAATCCCAATCTCAAACCAAATATCCGTGGAAGAAGAACTAGAGCTACGAGAATTTCCACCTATGAAACTCCCAAACCTTTCCGGTTATGCAATCAGGTGTTGGGGATACAGGGGAAGCATAATATCTCACCCAAATCTAGCATATCCTACATCTAGCTGTATCCATCATTCAACACATAACCGAAAAAAAACTTCGGAAACCATCTACCTCAACCTTCGAAAAACATCCGTTATACAAGTTATGGCGATACTCCCGAACTCCCGCCCCAGTACTGGGTGGCGTCGAGGTTATCTCACCAATGAACTGCATAAAAGAGATTTTCGATGTCGGCGTACTAAACTCAGGTACTCCAGAACTGCAACGATAAAATTATGACGACAACACCTCAGAGCTCAACTCCCCGAGACACCTCCACAAAACCCCTGACAGGAGGCACCAAGACAATGTTCTCGTCATAAAACCATCGGAAGGATTCCAAGATACCCGCGTGATCCTAATTTTTTTAGTGAAATTTGAGAAGAGAAGAGTCAAAACTCTACGTCAGGATGCCTTACCAGAGCGATGAGGAGACTGGGAAGTAAAAAGAATTCCTCAACTCTCCGATATATAATTCCTAAATGACTCAAAACATTTTTCTAGACAGAACTCGGCCGCTAAAAACGATCAAGCAATGGGGATCCTAAGGTCGGGGAAGGCTCTGATACCAACTTGTAACACCCTCGATGCGACTATAGCTCCCACGTGTCGAGGCATGACTTAGAGACATAATCGCATTGAAGGCATATGTCGCAAGTTAGGCAATCATCACAACATCCCATGTAATATAGGTAATAAAAGGGGAGATAACATAGTGGGCTTACACTCGCCACGTCAATCAAGTACATAAATAACATTACATCATCCAAACACTCATGGCTCGACTACGGTGCCAAAATAAAAGATAACCCAACATGCGACACGGTCCCGATCACCCCCAACTGGCACCACTACTGATCATCAGGAAAAGAAACATAGTATCGTTGAGAGTCCTCATCGAACTCCCACTTGAGCTCGAGCGTGTCACCTGGAGCGGAATCATCAGGCCCTGCATCTGGTGTAATAGTAATCTGTGAGCCACAAGGACTCAGCAATCTCGCACCCTCGCGATCAAGACTATTTAAGCTTATAGGTAAGGTAAGGTAAAAGTGTGGAGCTGCAGCAAGCGACTAGCATATGTGGTGGCTATCCTGTTCGTAAAAGAGAGCGAGAAGAGGAGGCAAAGCGTGAGCAAGAAACTAGAGGATAACCTGCGTAAACATTACTCCAACACCGTGTCCACTTCCCGGACTCCGCCGAGAAGAGGCCATCACGGTAACTCACGCTATTGATTCATTTTAATTAAGTTAAGGTTCAAGTTATCTACAACCGGACATTAACAAATTCCCATCTGCCCATAACCGCGGGCACGGCTTTCGAAAGTTCAAATCCCTGCAGGGGAGTCCCAACTTAGCCCATGACAAGCTCTCACGGTCAACGAAGGAATAGACCTCCTCCCGAGACGTTCCGATCAGACTCGGTGGAAGGTTCTTCAAGACACTTCGACAGGTTAAAACAAGACCAGCAACACCGCCCGAATGTGCCGACAAATCCCGATAGGAGCTGCACATATCTCGTTCTCAGGGCACACTCAGATGAGCCAGACGTCGGGTAGGCCAGCCCAGAGTTGCCCCTGGTAGCCCCGGACATTGCTCGGTTGGACCAACACTCAGAGGAGCACTGGCCCGGGGGGGGGGGGCTAAAATAAGATGACCCTCGGGCTCCGGAAACCCAAGGGAAAAAGAGTCTAGGTGGCAAATGGTAAAACCAAGGTTGGGCATTGCTGGAAAAGCTTTAATCAAGGCGAACTATCAAGGGGTTCCCATTATAACCCAACCGCGTAAGGAACGCAAAATCCGGGAACATAACACCGATATGACGGAAACTAGGGCGGCAAGAGTGGAACAAAATACTAGGCAAGAGGCCGAGCCTTCCACCCTTTACCAAGTATATATATGCATTAAGATAACATAGCAATATAATGATATCCCAACAAGTAAATAAATGTTCCATCAAGGAACGGTCTCCAATCTTCACCTGCAACTAGCAACGCTATAAGAGGGGCTGAGCAAAGCGGTAACATAGCCAATCAACGGTTTGCTAGGACATGGTGGGTTAGAGGTTTGACATGGCAATTTGGGAGGCTTGAAAGCAAGTGGTAGGCATCGTAGCATGGCGTAGCAAAAGAGCGAGCATCTAGCAAAGCAAAGATAGTAGTGATTTCGAGGGTATGATCATCTTGCCTGCAAAGTTGTCAGAGTTGACTGGATCCTCGAAAGCAAAATCAACGGGCTCCTCGTTAGTGAACTCTTCTCCCGGCTCTACCCAAACAAGACAAACAAGCAACAAGGACACCATCAACCGCGTGCAAGGATCAAACAATATGATGCAAGGATGGTATGCTATGCGGGATGGGATGCGAGATGCATATGCAAGATTTGACAAGGAATGCATGAACCTGGCCTCAACTTGGAAATCCAAGTGTGCCACTGGAAAGATGAGATGAAATCGCTTAAAAACGATATAAAGAACGCCGGAATCGGAGTTACGGTTTGGAAATGGCAAGCAATTCAAATATGATCACGTTCTGCGATTTACAGCAAGTAGCCATCTAAATTCAATAAGATGAACATGCTACAGCACCCAAACATGGCAAAAAATACATGGCAGGGATGCATTCATGATGCTTAACAAAAGTCTGGCACTGAGCTACGGCCAATTCATCCATTAACAGGTTCAAACAAGTATGGCAAAAATGCATATGGTAAACAGATTTCAGACTTAGTGAAATTAACACTTGTCTGGAATTTCAGATCAGATAGCACTCTTCGGAGCAACAAAACTACATGCTACAGGACCTGAACATGGCAAAGTAAAACATGGCATGGAGCTACTCAAAGAGCTTAACAAAAGTCCCTCAGTGACCTTGAGCCAAAAGGTATCAGAAAATACAATTGCAAGCATGTGAACATGGCAAAAACATAATCAGTTCTCACACTTAGTGAAAACTGGAACATGCTGAAACAGATATCAAGTAGGCATGTTTACGAGCTCGATGCACTCACTACAGAGCAAGTCATGACAAGCTAAGCATACATCCATCAGGAATACATAAAATTCAAGCTAGACATGGCAAGAACAATAGCATAGCATGCACGGATCAACTACAACATCATCGGCAAAATCGCTAACAAGTAGACAATCTGCCCAGATTCACGAAATAGTAAAAGTAGAGCTCGATTGACTCAAGCTAGGGTGCTCAATAATTGCAAACAAAGAGATGGATGGATAGAGCACTACAAGATTAACAAAACATCCTTACTGATCATCCTCAAAAGAGGCACAGATAACTAGGAAACAACATGAACATATGGCCATATGAGATAAACAGGTCAAGGACTTAGTGGAAACGCTAAGTCCCTGAAATCAGCATTACCAAGTGCCTCACTTCGCAAGCTTGTGCTAGTCACCACACACATCACAAAAATACATGGGTTGCACCTCTGGAAAGATGGCAAAACCCTTAACAAAACATATGTAGAGCTCAAGGGCAGATCATGCACACAATAATCATGGAAAAAATGACAAATATCTAAATGGAGCAGCAGATCTGACAATTATCTCAAGTAGCACTCTTCTAACAGCGTTTCGGGCATCAAGATGAACTCAAATGAAAATGATGCAATGGAATGAAATGATGTACTCTCTGAGACGAACATTTTGATATGCTATATGCCAAAAACGGAGCTACGGATGCAAAGTTACGGCACGATGAACAGGGTAAAATGAATTAGGATTTCGGGAGAAAGTCAACCCTCGAGATTTTTGGATCCAGATCTGCACGGACTTCGAGGCGCTCGCCGGAAACACTGTTCGCCGGAGTTGAGGTCGCCGGGAAGGAGAAGAAGCCCGGGGCGGAGCGAGGAGGCGCGGGCCGGAGTTGGTGGTGGCCGGAGCCTCGGGCGCGGTCGCCCGGCGTGGCCTCGGGCGGCGCCGGCCGGCGATGGGTGCGGCGGACCGGTCGCCGGAGTTGGGGCGAGGGGCGGCGAGGTGGCCCGGCCGCTGGAGCTGACAAAGGGCGGCGAGGAGCTCCTGGCGCGGCGCGGACGAAGGAGGCAGGCGCGCCGACTCGGGCCCACGGGGGCCGGCTACGGGCCGTGCGGGCCTCGGCGGGAGTGGCGGCGGCGCTGACACGTGGCGGCGCGGGGCTGGTTGGCGGCGGCGTGTCTGGCGCGCGGAGGATCAGATCTAGGGTTTTCGGGAGGAAGGAGAAGAAGATTTCGGAGGGGGTCTTTAAATAGACATAGAGGGAGCTAGGAGAGTCCAAATGAGGTGCGGTTTTCGGCCACGCGATCGTGATCGAACGCTCTAGAAGATGGAGAAGGTTTTGGTGGGTTTTGGGCTAACTTGGAGGGGTGTTGGGCTGCAACACACACGAGGCCTTTTCGGTCCCTCGGTTAACCGTTGGAGCATCAAACGAAGTCCAAATGGTACGAAACTTGACAGGCGGTCTACCGGTAGTAAACCAAGGCCACTTGGCAAGTCTCGGTCTAATCCGGAAATGATTAATCCCCACACACGAAAGAAAGGTAGAAATGACCACCGGAGGAGAACGAAGCGCCGGAATGCAAAACGGACAACGGGGAAAATGCTCGAATGCATGAGATGAACACGTATGCAAATGCAATGCACATGATGACATGATATGAGATGCATGACAACGATAACAACACACGGAGACAAAAACCCGAACCCGAGAAAATAAAATAACTTAAGGCCGGAAATGGCAAGAGTTGGAGTACATATTGGGTAAATAACATCCGGGGTATTACACATGACCTCCAGAACAGGATTACCATACCACTCTGGTGCGGATTGTACTCTGGTTGACCTACGAGGTTCAGTAGTAAATTGATCTGAAGTTTCATGATCATTATCATTAGCTTCCTAACTAATTGGTGTAGGAATCACTGGAACTAATTTCTGTGATGAACTACTTTCCAATTCGGGAATAGGTACAATTACCTCATCAAGTTCTAGTTTCCTCCCACTCACTTCTTTCTAGAGAAACTCCTTCTCTAGAAACGATCCATTCTTAGCAACAAATATCTTGCCTTCGGATCTGTGATAGAAGGTGTACCCAACGGTCTCCTTTGAGTATCCTATGAAGACACATTTCTCTGATTTGGGTTCGAGCTTATTAGGTTGAAGCTTTTTCACATAAGCATCGCATCCCCAAACTTTAAGAAATGATAGCTTAGGTTTCTTGCTAAACCACAGTTCATATGGTGTCGTCTCAATGGATTTAGATGGTGCCCTATTTAACGTGAATGCAGGCGTCTCTAAAGCATAACCCCAAAACAATAGTGGTAAATGGGTAAGAGACATCATAGATCGCACCATATCTAATAAAGTACGGTTACGATGTTCGGACACACCATTACGCTATGGTGTTGCAGGTGGCGTGAGTTGTGAAACTATTCCACATTGTTTCAAATGAAGACCAAACTCATAACTCAAATATGCACCTCCACGATCAAATCATATAAACTTTATTTTCTTGTTACGATGATTTTCCACTTCACTCTGAAATTCTTTGAACTTTTCAAATGTTTCAGACTTATGTTTCACTAAGTAGATATACCCATATCTGCTCAAATCATCTGTGAAGGTCAGAAAATAGCGATACCCGCCGCGAGCCTCAACACTCATCGGACCACATACATCAGTATGTATTATTTCCAATAAGTTAGTTGCTCACTCCATTGTTCCGGAGAACAGAGTCTTAGTCATCTTGCCCATGAGGCATGGTTCGCAAGCATCAAGTGATTCCAAAAGCCCATCATCACGGAGTTTCTTAGTGAGCTTTACACCAATATGACCTAAACGACAGTGCCACAAATAAGTTGCACTATCATTATTAACTTTGCATCTTTTGGCTTCAATATTATGAATATGTGTATCACTACAATCAAGATTCAACAAAAATAGACCACTCATCAAGGGTGCATGACCACAAAAGATATTACTCATATAAATAGACCAACCATTATTCTCTAATTTAAATGAATAATCATCTCGCATCAAACAAGATCCAGATATAATGTTCATGCTCAACACTGGCACCAAATAACAATTATTCAAGTCTAAAACTAATCCCGACGGTGGATGTAGAGGTAGCGTGCCGACGGAAATCACATCACCTTGGAACCATTTCCCACGCGCATCGACACCTCGTCCTTAGCCAATCTTCGTTTAATCCGTAGCCCCTGTTTCGAGTTGCAGATATTAGCAACATAACCAGTATCAAATACCCAGGTGCTACTGCGAGCATTAGTAAGGTACACATCAATAACATGTATATTAAATATACCTTTCACTTTTCCATCCTTCTTATCCGCCAAATACTTGGGGCAGTTTCGCTTCCAGTGACCAGTCCCTTTGCAGTAGAAGCACTCAATCTCAGGCTTAGGTCCAGACTTGGGCGTCTTCACTTGAGGAGCAACTTGCTTGCTATTCTTCTTGAAGTTCCCCTTCATCCCTTTGCCCTTTTTTCTTGAAACTGGTGGTCTTGTTCACCATCAACACTTGATGATCCTTCTTGATTTCTACCTCCGTAGCCTTTAGCATTTTGAAGAGCTCGGGAATTGTCTTTTCCATCCCTTGCATATTATAGTTCATCACGAAGCCTTTATAGCTTGGTGGTAGTGATTGAAAAACTCTGTCAATGACACTATCATCAGGAAGATTAACTCCCAGCTGAGTCAAGTGGTTGTGGTACCCAGACATTCTGAGTATGTGTTCACTGACAGAACTATTCTCCTCCATTTTGCAGCTATAGAACTTGTTGGCCACTTGATATCTCTCAACTCGGGCATTTGCTTGAAATATTAACTTCAACTCTTGGAACATCTCATATGCTCCATGACGTTCAAAACGTCTTTGAAGTCCCGATTCTAAGCCGTAAAGCATGGCGCACTGAACTATCGAGTAGTCATCAGCTTTGCTCTGCCAGGCGTTCGTAACGTCCGAAGTTGCTCCTGCAGCGGGTCTTGCACCTAGCGGTGCTTCCAAAACGTAATTCTTCTATGCAGCAATGAGGATAATCCTCAAGTTACGGACCCAGTTGCTACCTCTTGAGCACTGTGTTGGATTTCCCCGAAGAGGCAAGGATGATGCAGCAAAGTAGCGTAAGTATTTCCCTTAGTTTTTGAGAACCAAGGTATCAATCCAGTAGGAGGTTGTGCGCGCATCCCCTAGTACCTGCACAAAGCAAATAACTCCTCGCAATCAACGCGATAAGGGGTTGTCAATCCCTTCACGATCACTTACGAGAGTGAGATCTGATAGATATGATAAGATAATATTTTTATGATAAAGATGCAAAGTAAAATAAACGCAAAGTAAAAAAGCAAAGGAAATAACTAAGTATTGAAAGATTAATATGATGAAGATAGACCCGGGGGCCATAGGTTTCACTAGTGGCTTATCTCAAGAGCATAAGTATTCTACGGTGGGTGAACGAATTACTGTTGAGCAATTGACAGAATTGAGCATAGTTATGAGAATATCTAGGTATGATCATGTATATAGGAATCACGTCCGAGACAAGTAGACCGACTCCTGCCTGCATCTACTACTATTACTCCACTCATCAACCGCTATACATCATGCATCTAGAGTATTAAGTTAATGAAAACAGAATAACGCCTTAAGCAAGATGACATGATGTAGAGGGATAAATTCATGCAATATGATAAAAAACCCATCTTGTTATCCTCGATGGCAACAATACAATACGTGCCTTGCTGCCCCTATAGTCACTGGGAAAGGACACCGCAAGATTGAACCCAAAGCTAAGCACTTCTTCCATTGCAAGAAAGATCAATCTAGTAGGCCAAACCAAACTGATAATTCGATCAGACTTGAAAATATAACCAATCATACATAAAAGAATTCAGAGAAGATTCAAATATTGTTCATAGATAGACTTGATCATAAACCCACAATCCATCGGTCTCAACAAACACACCGCAAAAAGAAGATTACATCGAATAGTTGTCCACAAGAGAGGGGGAGAACATTGTATTGAGATCCAAAAAGAGAGAAGAAGCCATCTAGCTAATAACTATGGACCCGAAGGTCTGAGGTAAACTACTCACACTTCATCGGAGAGGCTATGGTGTTGATGTAGAAGCCCTCCGGCGGAGCTCCGGAACAGGCCCGAAGATGGGATCTCGTGGATACAGGAAGTTACGGTGGTGGAATTAGGGTTTTGGCTCCGTATCTGATCGTTTGGGGGTACGTAGGTATATATAGGAGGAAGAAGTACGTCGGTGGAGCAACACGGGGCCCACGAGGGTGGAGGGCGCGCCTAGGGGGCGGGGGGGGTAGGCGCGCCCTCGTGGCCTCCTCCTTTGTTTCTTGACGTAGGGTCCAAGTCTCCTGGATCATGTTCGGTGAGAAAATCACGTTCCCGAAGGTTTCATTCCGTTTGGACTCCGTTTGATATTCCTTTCTTCGAAACCCTAAAATAGGCAAAAAAACAGCAATTCTGGGCTGGGCCTCCGGTTAATAGGTTAGTCCCAAAAATAATATAAAAGAGGAAAATAAAGCCCAATAATGTCCAAAACAGTAGATAATATAGCATGGAGCAATCAAAAATTATAGATACGTTGGAGACGTATCAAGCATCCCCAAGCTTAATTCCTACTCGTCCTTGAGTAGGTAAATGATAAAAACAGAATTTTTGATGTGGAATGCTACTTGGCATAATTTTAATGTAATTCTTCTTAATTGTGGTATGAATATTCAGATCCAAAAGATTCAAGATAAAAGTTCATATTGACATAAAAATAATAATACTTCAAGCATACTAACAAAGCAATCATGTCTTCTCAAAATAACATGGCCAAAGAAAGTTATCCCTACAAAATCATATAGTCTGGCTATGCTCTATCTTCACCACACAAAGTATTTAAATCATGCACAACCCCGACGGCAAGCCAAGAAATTGTTTCATACTTTTGACATTCTCAAAACTTTTTCAATCTTCACGCAATACATGAGCGTGAGCCATGGATATAGCACTATAGGTGGAATAGAACGGTGGTTGTGGATAAGACAAAAGGGATAAGATAGTCTCACATCAACTAGGCGTATCAACGGGCTATGGAGATGCCCATCGATAGATATCAATGTGAGTGAGTAGGGATTGCCATGCAACGGATGCACTAGAGCTATAAGTATATGAAAGCTCAAAAAGAAACTAAGTAGGTGTGCATCCAACTCGCTTGCTCACGAAGACCTAGGGCAATTTGAGGAAGCCCATCACTGGAATATACAAGCCAAGTTCTATTATGAAAAATTCCCACTAGTATATGAAAGTGACGAAATGAGAGACTCTCTACTATGAATATCAAGGTGCTACTTTGAAGCACAAGTGTGGTAAAAGGATAGTAGCATTGCCCCTTCTCTCTTTTTCTCTATTTTTTTATTTGGGCCTTTTCTCTTTTTTATGGCCTCTTTTCTTTCTTTCTTTCTTTTTTCTCTTTATTTTTCGTCAAGAGTCTCATCCCGACTTGTGGGGGAATCATAGTCTCCATCATCCTTTCCTCACTGGGACAATGCTCTAATAATGATGATCATCACACTTTTATTTTCTTACAACTCAACAATTACAACTCGATACTTAGAACAAAATATGACTCTATATGAATGCCTCCGGCAGTGTACCCGGATATGCAATGACTCATGAGTGACATGTATGAAAGAATTATGAATGGTGGCTTTGCCACAAATACGATGTAAACTACATGATCATGCTAAGCAATATGACAATGATGGAGCGTGTCATAATAAACGGAACGGTGGAAAGTTGCATGGCAATATATCTCAGAATGGCTATGGAAATGCCATAATAGGTAGGTACAGTGGCTGTTTTGAGGAAGGTATATGGTGGGTGTATGATACCGGCGAAAGGTGCGCGGTATTAGAGAGGCTAGCAATGGTGGAAGGGTGAGAGTGCGTATAATCCATGGACTCAACATTAGTCATAAAGAACTCATATACTTATTGCAAAAATCTACAAGCTATCAAAGCAAAGTATTACACGCATGCTCCTAGGGGGATAGATTGGTAGGAAAAGACCATCGCTCGTCCCCGACCGCCACTCATAAGGAAGACAATCAATAAATAAATCATGCTCCGACTTCATCACATAATGGTTCACCATACGTGCATGCTACGGGAATCACAAACTTTAACACAAGTATTTATCAAATTCACAACTACTTAACTAGCACAACTTTAATATCACCATCTTCATATCTCAAAACAATTATCAAGCATCAAACTTCTCATAGTATTCAACACACTCATAAGAAAGTTTTTACTACTCTTGAATACCAAGCATATTAGGATTATTTAAGAAAATTACCATGCTATTTAAGACTCTCAAAATAATCTAAGTGAAGCATGAGAGTTCAATAGTTTCTGTAAAACAAATCCACCACCGTGCTCTAAAAGATATAAGTGAAGTACTAGAGCAAAACTACATAACTCAAAAGATATAAGCGAAGCACATAGAGTATTCTAACAAATTCCAAATCATGTATGGCTCTCTCAAAAGGTGTGTACAGCAAGGATTATTGTGGTAAACTAACAAATAAAGACTCAAATAATACAAGACGCTTCAAGCAAAACACATATCATGTGATGAATAGAAATATAGCTCCAAGTAAAGTTACCGATAGAAGTAGACGAAAGAGGGGATGCCTTCCGGGGCATCCCCAAGCTTTGGCTTTTAGGTGTCCATAGATTATCTTGGGGGTGCCATGGGCATCCCCAAGCTTAGGCTCTTTCAACTCCTTGTTCCATAATCCATCAAATCTTTACCCAAAACTTGAAAACTTCACAACACAAAACTTAAAGTAGAAAATCTCGTGAGCTCCGTTAGCGAAAGAAAACAAAAGAACACTTTAAGGTACTGTAATGAACTCATTATTTATTTATATTGGTGTTAAACCTAATGTATTCCAACTTCTCTATGGTTTATAAACTATTTTAATAACCATAGATTCATCAAAATAAGCAAACAACACACGAAAAACAGAATCTGTCAAAAACAGAACAGTCTGTAGTAATCTGTAGCTAGAGCAAGATCTGGAACCCCAAAAATTCTAAAATAAATTTCTTCACGTGAGGAATTTATCTATTAATCATCTGAAAAAATAATTAACTAAATATCACTTTCCAAATAAAAATGGCAGCAGTTCTCGTGAGCGCTAAAGTTTCTGTTTTTTTACAGCAAGATATCAAGACTTTCCCCAAGTCTTCCCAACGGTTCTACTTGGCACAAACACTAATTAAACACAAAAAACACAATCAAAACAGAGGGTAGATAAATTATTTATTACTAAACAGGAGCAAAAAGCAAGGAATAAAAATAAAATTGGGTTGCCTCCCAACAAGCGCTATCATTTAATGCCCCTAGCTAGGCATAAAAAGCAAGGATAGATCTAGGTATTGCCATCTTTGGTTGGTAATTCTTCAATGAGGCATCTACCATCCTTAGTAATTTCTTTATTTTTAGTTATTATCAAACTTTTAGGCACAAGATTGAAAAATTAGTATGTAACAAATGGTTCCTTAATGATAGGAACAAGATTGGGATGAATACTTATAGATTTTAGATCCGCAGTTTCCTTGCTAGAGGATTCACCCTTATTTTTAGGAACACACATAAGCTTGGCAATTTTAGTAGAAGGACTTGGAGTATTCTTTACGGAAGAAAAAGCGGTTCCCAAGTTGGTGATGCTACCCTCAAGTTTATCGATTCTAGTGGAATCATGATTTATTTTCTCATTAACTATGGGTTCCTTCTCTTTAATATTTTTCAAAGTGACTCCTACTTTAGATCCATATTGAGATATTCGGTTGTGGATCTTTTTATCCAAATTTTCAATTGACTCTACGGTAGCAACCTTATTTTCAATAATTTCGAGCCTTTGCATTACATGCTCCAAAGTTAATACAGTTCCATTAACCAAAAGAGGTGGCAAGCCAAATAAATCTATCATAGCATTATAAGAATCAAAAGTGTGGCTACCCAAGAAATTCTCTCCGGTAATGGTATCAAGGACATATCTGTACCAAGGAGCAATGCCTACATAAAAATTACAAAGAAGAACAGAAGTAGATTGCTTCCTGGTAGATCTATTTTGAGCATTGCAAATTCTATACCAAGCATCTTTTAGATTTTCTCACTCCCTTTGCTTAAAATTTAGAACTTCATTCTCGGTAGACAAGGAGAAGATAGAGGACTCGCCATAACAACAAGCAAACGGAAAAGAGGCAAACGAAAAAAGAGAGGGAGGATAGAGAGAGAGAGGGGGCGAATAAAACGACAAGGGTGAAGTGGGGGAGAGGAAAATGAGAGGCAAATGGCAAATAATGTAATGCGGGAGATAAGGATTGTGATGGGTACTTGGTATGTTGACTTTTGCGTAGACGCCAGAAGTGTCTCATTGTTGGAAGTCAAATCTTGACTTGCACGAACCTCCCCGGCAACGGCGCCAGAAATTCTTCTTGCTACCTCTTGAGCACTGCGTTGGATTTCCCCGAAGAGGAAAGGATGATGCAGCAAAGTAGCGTAAGTATTTCCCTCAGTTTTTGAGAACCAAGGTATCAATCCAGTAGGAGGTTGTGCGCGCGTCCCCTAGTACCTGCACAAAGCAAATAACTCCTCGCAACCAACGCGATAAGGGGTTGTCAATCCCTTCACGGTCACTTACGAGAGTGAGATCTGATAGATATGATAAGATAATATTTTTGGTATTTTATGATAAAGATGCGAAGTAAAATAAAAGCAAAGTAAAAAAGATAAGGAAATAACTAAGTATTGAAAGATTAATATGATGAAGATAGACCCAAGGGCCATAGGTTTCACTAGTGGCTTCTCTCAAGAGCATAAGTATTCTACGGTGGGTGAACGAATTACTGTTGAGCAATTGACAGAATTGAGCATAGTTATGAGAATATCTAGGTATGATCATGTATATAGGCATCACGTCCGAGACAAGTAGACTGACTCCTGCCTGCATCTACTACTATTACTCCACTCATCGACCGCTATCCAGCATGCATCTAGAGTATTAAGTTAATGAAAACAGAGTAATGCCTTAAGCAAGATGACATGATGTAGAGGGATAAATTCATGCAATACGATAAAAAAAACCCATCTGGTTATCCTCGATGGCAACAATACAATACGTGCCTTGCTACCCCTACTGTCACTGGGAAAGGACACCGCAAGATTGAACCCAAAGCTAAGCACTTCTCCCATTGCAAGAAAGGTCAATCTAGTAGGCCAAACCAAACTGATAATTTGAAGAGACTTGAAAAGATAACCAATCATACATAAAATAATTCAGAGAAGATTCAAATATTGTTCATAGATAGACTTGATCATAAACCCACAATTCATCGATCTCAACAAACACACCGCAAAAAGAAGATTACATCGAATAGTTCTCCATAAGAGAGGGGGAGAACATTGTATTGAGATCCAAAAAGAGAGAAGAAGCCATCTAGCTAATAACTATGGACCCGAAGGTCTGAGGTAAACTACTCACACTTCATCGGAGAGGCTATGGTGTTGATGTAGAAGCCCCCCGTGATGGATACCCCCTCCGGCGGAGCTCCGGAACAGGCCCCAAGATGGGATCTCGTGGATACAGGAAGTTACAATGGTGGAATTAGGGTTTTGGCTCCGTATCTGATCGTTTGGGGGTACGTAGGTATATATAGGAGGAAGGAGTACGTCGGTGGAGCAACAGGGGGCCCACGAGGGTGGAGGGCGCGCCTAGGGGGGTAGGCGCGCCCCCCTACCTCGTGGCCTCCTCCTTTGTTTCTTGACGTAGGGTCCAAGTCTCCTGGATCATGTTCGGTGAGAAAATCACGTTCCCGAAGGTTTCATTCCGTTTGGACTCCATTTGATATTCCTTTTCTTTGAAACCCTAAAATAGGCAAAAAAAACAGCAATTCTGGGCTAGGCCTCCGGTTAATAGGTTAGTCCCAAAAATAATATAAAAGTGGAAAATAAAGCCCAATAATGTCCAAAATAGTAGATAATATAGCATGGAGCAATCAAAAATTATAGATACGTTGGAGACATATCAAGCATCCCCAAGCTTAATTCCTGCTCGTCGTCGAGTAGGTAAATGATAAAAATAGAATTTTTGATGTGGAATGCTACTTGGCATAATTTTAATGTAATTCTTCTTAATTGTGATATGAATATTCAGATTCGAAAGATTCAAGATAAAAGTTCATATTGACATAAAAATAATAATACTTCAAGCATACTAACAAAGCAATCATGTCTTCTCAAAATAACATGGCCAAAGAAAGTTATCCCTACAAAATCATATAGTCTGGCTATGCTCTATCTTCACCACACAAAGTATTTAAATCATGCACAACCCCGATGGCAAGCCAAGAAATTGTTTCATACTTTTGACATTCTCAAAACTTTTTCAATCTTCACGCAATACATGAGCTTGAGCCATGGATATAGCACTATAGGTGGAATAGAATGGTGGTTGTGGATAAGACAAAAGGGAGAAGATAGTCTCACATCAACTAGGCGTATCAACGGGCTATGGAGATGTCCTTCAATAGATATCAATGTGAGTGAGTAGGGATTGCCATGTAATGGATGCACTAGAGCTATAAGTATATGAAAGCTCAAAAATAAACTAAGTGGGTGTGCATCCAACTCGCTTGCTCGCGAAGACCTAGGGCAATTTGAGGAAGCCCATCATTGGAATATACAAGCCAAGTTCTATAATGAAAAATTCCCACTAGTATATGAAAGTGACGAAATGAGAGACTCTCTACTATGAATATCATGGTGCTACTTTGAAGCACAAGTGTGGTAAAAGGATAGTAGCATTGCCCCTTCTCTCTTTTTCTCTATTTTTTATTTGGGCCTTTTCTCTTTTTATGGCCTCTTTTCTTTCTTTTTTTCTCTTTATTTTTCGTCAAGAGTCACATCCCGACTTGTGGGGGATTCATAGTCTCCATCACCCTTTCCTCATTGGGACAATGCTCTAATAATGATGATCATCACACTTTTAATTTCTTACAACTCAACAATTACAACTCGATACTTAGAACAAAATATGACTCTATATGAATGCCTCCGACAGTGTACCGGGATATGCAATGACTCATGAGTGACATGTATGAAAGAATTATGAATGGTGGCTTTGCCAGAAATACGATGTCAACTACATGATCATGCTAAGCAATATGACAATGATGGAGCGTGTCATAATAAACGGAACGGTGGAAAGTTGCATGGCAATATATCTCGGAATGGCTATGGAAATGCCATAATAGGTACGTACGGTGGCTGTTTTGAGGAATGTATATGGTGGGTGTATGATTAACAGTTCTAAGATTGCAAATCATGTCAATTGATTCATCAAGGGTAGGATGCATGGGATCTACATGAGGTGCACAAGGGCTAGCAATATACTTGTTCAAGTGATATTCATTGAAAATCTCAAGCATTTCATTTTTCCACTCATGAAAATATTCTCCATCAAGAATAGGCACTCTACGCCTAAGACTCCCCAAAGTAGACTCATCCATCTTCCTCCAATGGTGTTTAAACCAAGGCAATGGAGACCAAAGTTCTGATACCAATTGAAAGGATCGAGAAGAGGTGTCTAGAGGGGAGGTGATTAGACACTAAGTGCCAAAAGTTGCACCTTTTAATTTCTTTAAGTTGAAGTGGAGTTTAGGCACTAGTTTAACAAACACAATACATATCAAGCAAGCATGCAAAGAGTATATGAGCAGTGGAAAGGAAAGCATGCAACTTGCAAGAATGTAGGGAAGGGTTTGGAGAATTCAAACGCAATTGGAGACACGGACGTTTTTGTCGTGGTTCCGATAGGTGGTGCTATCGTATATCCACATTGATGGAGACTTCAACCCACGAAGGGTAACGGTTGTGCGAGTCCATGGAGGGCTCCACCCACGAAGGGTCCACGAAGAAGCAACCTTGTCTATCCCATCATGGCCATCGCCCACGAAGGACTTGCCTCACTAGCAATAGATCTTCACGAAGTAGGCGATCTCCTTGCCCTTACAAACTCCTTGGTTCAACTCCACAATCTTTGTCGGAGGCTCCCAAGTGAGACCTAGCCAATCTTGGAGACACCACTCTCCAAGAAGTAACAAATGGTGTGTTGATGATGAACTCCTTGCTCTTGTGCTTCAAATGATAGTCTCCCCAACACTCAACTCTCTCTCACAGGATATGGATTTGGTGGAAAGAAGATTTGAGTGGAAAGCTGAAAGGATCGATATGGTTGACTAGAGGGGGGGTGAATAGGCAACGAACAATTTTTAGCTTTTCTTTAGCAATTTAAACTTTGCATGAAAGTAGGTTGTCTAGATATGCAACTAGGTGAGCAACCTATATGATGCAACACGGATAGGAACACAAGCAAGCAAGATATATGAAACAAATAAGCTTCCATAAGTAAAGGCACGAGATAACCAAGAGTGGAGACAGTGGAGACGAGGATGTGTTGCCGAAGTTCCTTCCCTTTGAGAGGAAGTACGTCTCCGTTGGAGCGGTGTGGAGGCACAATGCTCCCCAAGAAGCCACTAGGGCCGCCGTAATCTCCTCACGCCCTCACACAATGCGAGATGCCGTGATTCCACTATTGGTGCCCTTGGAGGCGGTGACCGAACCTTTACAAACGAGGTTGGGGCAATATGCACAACTCAATTGGAGGCTCCCAACGACACCATGAAGCTTCACCATAATGGACTATGGCTTCGCGGTGACCTCAACCGTATAGGATGATCAAACACCCAAGAGTAACAAGATCCGCAAGGGATTAGTGGGGGAATCAAATATCTCTTGGTGGAAGTGTAGATCGGGGCCTTCTCAACCACTCCCGAGCAAATCAACAAGTTTGGTTGGCTAGGGAGTGAGATCGGGTGAAAATGGAGCTTGGAGCAATAATGGAGCTTAGTGGTGGAAGAGGTGAGTCAACGGGGAAGAAGGGGACCCCTTATATAGTGTGTGGAAAAGATCCAACCGTTACCCACCAACCAGCCCGCGGCCAGCGGTACTACCGCAAGGCCGCGTGGTACTACTTCTTGCAACCAAGCGGTACTACCGCACGGCTGTGCGGTACTACCGTACCGACCCACGGTACTGCCGCAACCCCAGCACAGAACCGATAAACAAAGGCACAGGAGCTGGGGGCGGTACTTCCGCATGCGCGGTACTACCGCGCCCCCCATGCGGTACTACCGCGAGGCAAAAATCCCAGCCAGGGGAGAAAGGAAACTTCCGTGCCTACTTCCGCAAAGAAACGGAAGTAGCAAAAACCCAACACAGTAGTACTGCCGAGGGGCGGTACTACTGCCTGACTGCACAGCGCGGTACTACCGCTCGGCGAAAACGGTACTACCGCGGTAGGTGCGGATGTAAAAAATTACATCCGCTCCTACTACCGCAAAGGGGCGGCACTAGCCTGGTGGGCAGCGGTAGTGCGGCTCCAGGGGAGCGGTACTATCGTGGGCACCTGCGGTACTACCGCACCACCGCGCGGTACTACCGCGGATGCCTACGGTACTACCGTTGACCTGTGAGCAGTACTACCGCAACCAACAACGGCGGCCAGACAAGGGAGGCAAGAAAACGGAGGAAGCTCCAAGGAAGAAGGAGGGGAAAAGAAGGAGACGTGTACGTGATGATTCCACCCAAACCTTTCCAACGCGGACCCCCTCTTAATAGTACGGCTTTCCTACGACTCAAATCCACCAAAAAGAAATGTAGAAAAGACGCCATCTTCGTTAGTCTTCGAGGGGCACCCAATCGTCTTGTGCCTAGCAAAGAAGTGTCTGGAATACTCATGGCACACAATTAGTCCACAAATGCGTTGTCATCAATCACCAAAACACTTAGGGATAAATATGTACTTACAATCTCCCCCTTTTTGGTGGATTGATGACAAAACGGGATTTGCACAAAGAAAATACTATTAAGTAAATGCAAACCCCTCCTCTCTATAATACAGACAGGCTCCCCCTAGATGTGTGCTACCTAGATGAGTGCTATGGACTGCATGGCACACGAATACTAGGAACAGAGCTCCCCCTATATTATAGAGACAAGGCATATCTATCACTAGACAAGATAGCACACATAAAAGTTAACTACGATAGATAAAGTGCATATGTCTTACACCATATGAAGGAAAGGACTTGAAAGCACAAACCAAACAAGAGCAACCAAGCACAAACGAGGTCCAAAAGACAAAGCAAATAAACGCAACAAGCACGACACAACGCAAATCCCTACACTCTCTCCCCCTTTGGCATCGAGATGCCAAAAAGGCAAAGAGGACACCTACACACACGGGGTGGCTCAGGCAGAGAAGTCGTCCCACTGCTCCTCGTGCTCCTCGTCAGACTCAGCAGCGGGGATAGTCTCCTTGAGGTCATCCTCTGAACTGGTCCACTTGTATCCCTGCTTTGACATCCAGGTAGCCTCAGGTGTGATGACGTCCTTAGACCCGCCAGACACATCCTCTCCAAAGAGCCTCATAACCTTCTTGTCACGGCAGCGACTCTCCTTGTCTGCCACGTGAGCCCTGTACTGTCCCTTCGCCTGCATGCAGAAGAGAGTCTTCATCTTGTCCTTTAGCTTCTTGGCCCATAACGGCTCAGAGGAAGAAGTAGTGGACCTAGCAGCACGGTCCTCAGCAACATTCTCAGCAGCAGCAGCCTCCCCCTCACCAGCAGCCCTCCTAGCAGAAGAGGCCTCAACACGGGTAGTGGTGTTGGCCCAGTTGGGCTTGACGCGGAGGCTGATGGACTCATGGCGAATCCAGTCTGGAGCAAGGAACTCATCACTCGGGTACATCTTCTCCCAAGTGGTGGAGAGCAGCAGAAACAGGTACGGTCCATAGATAGGTACCTTGCGAGTGAACACCGCAAACCGAAGCTCACACCACATGACGTGTGAGACATCAAGTGGCTGAGTCTGAGAAGAACGTGCCTCTGCACACAAGAGCAACATGTCCACTAGATATGCATGTACCTTGTCCTTGTCGCCAATGCATGGGAACAGAGTGTTGCGGAAGATGCGATGCATGATATCCAGAAAGGAGTTTAACACCCAAGATGACTTGCCATTGGGGAGTACCTTCTCAACAAGGAAGGGCTGAAGCAGGTTCTTGTTGGCAGACTCAGAGTTGGCATGGAGGCGAACACCAACGGGGGTGTGAAGCCCATCATCAGGAATGTGCAGCAGATCCATGAACTCTTTCCATGTAGCAGACAGCTGATGGCCATTGGTCATCCAAGTCATCCTCCGCTCCTCCCCGGGATGAAAGTACACTGACGCAAAGAACTGACAGATGAGCTCAGGGTCATAGTCATGGTGAAAAGAAATCACCGGCTCAATAGCAAACTGCTCCACCAAGTCCAGAGCCTCTCCAAAATAGTCACGAAACTTGTCCTTCCGCATGTGATGCATGTCTATCCACTTGACCTCCATGAATGTATTCTGCTTGCTCTTGATTACATCCAGATAGATGAGAACCTGTTGCTTGTTCCAGAACATCTCAGTGCCTCTGAGCACAGCCCGAGGAGTCACATAGGGATTGACCCTCCGGCGTTCGACATACTCAGTGATAGAAACTCGTCCATGCCCTTAGCAGGTTCCTTTTGCTTGCTGGCAGTGGTCTTGACATTGCGCTTGGGGGCATTGGAGCCCTCTAGGGCTTCATCTTGGGGGTTGCGCAGACGCTTGGAGCCAGTGTCACGACTGGGATTGGAACGGCGAGAGCCACCACCTGAGACACAGAACGCAAAAACACCCACAACAGCCAAGAGAGATTAATGCAAAGACCACAACAAAGCAAGTGAAACAAGCAGAAAGCACACATGATAAATGCCTAGAGAGAGATTTGATCCCTACGGTAGTACTGCCAAGTGCTGCGGAGCTAAGATAGTAGTACGGCTCTTAGACGCGGTAGTACCGTGCAAGATCACGGTAGTACCGGGTGTAGGAGCGGTAGTATGACCTTAGTGCCACGGCTGGTGCGGTAGTACCACGTCTGCAGAGCGGTAGTACCGCACGGTACGGTAGTACCGCACCTGACGGGCGGTAGTACCGCGTATTAGGCACGGCAGTACCGCACCGCGTCAGATCTGAACAGGTTCAAATCTGAAAAAGCCCGCGAAACCACGGCGGTACTACGGTTGGACAAAGCTACCACAAGACAGCATATCAAGTATGTTTCCTACGCATCACGACTCTCCTACATCCTACTCTTGCACAGATTTGGCCTAAAATCTCAAGAACGACAAGTTTCTCCCCAAAAACCTAGAAGCAAGAGAACAGCCAAGAAAAAAAGGGATTTGGGGAAAAACCTTGGTCCATGGCAAGAGGAAGTGGTGGGGAACGATCCCACCGGTAGGAATCCGAGGAGAGTGGCTGGAGACGGAGATCCGGCGAGGGCCTCCGGCGCCGTTCTTGAGAGAGAGAGACGTGGACAGAGACAAAAGAATGGGTATGGGGAGTTGGAACTCCCCTGCCCGAGTCATAACCCCCACGCACCCTTGATGGCGCGGTAGTACCGTGCCCAGACACGGTAGTACCGTCCGGCGCGGTACTTCTGAAGTATCGCACCAAAGCGGTAGTACCGTGTTGTGTCGCGGTAGTACCGTGCCTCCCAAAGCGGTAGTACCGCGGCCAGACGCGGTAGTGCCGTGAGCTCAAGAAGATGCACGTTTCGAGCACACGAAAAACTGGATCTTTGCACAAAACACTCCGAGCCAACACGACACCACAAGACCACGCAACACACAAAACCATAAAGGCACACGACAAACGAACCAACCACGAGACACCACCTCTCCAAAAGAGAGGGCGGTGGCCGTAGCCACCTATGTTTGAGTCAATTGGTATGGCACCGCGAAGAATTATCCTTGGGTCCATGACCAAAACTCGTCTTTGAAGCACAAGTACCATCAAACATGGCTAATGTGAAAGACTTGATTGATTTATGCATAATGGGGGGAGGGAGAGTTCATTGAGAGAACATCACTCCCCCTATGTCCATGCCTACATCTAAATAGGACAACACGTTGAGTATGGTGGGGTGTGCAAGGGTTCAAGCAACATTGCTCCAATCGATGATATTTAGCTCATGCCTTAACTCGCGAAATCTTGCTTCATCCAAGGGCTTCGTGAAGATATCTGCAAGGTTATCATGAGTGTTGATGTAGTTGAGCTCGATCTCTCCTCGCCTAATGTGATCCCGGATGAAGTGATACCGAATCTCAATATGCTTCGTCTTGAAGTGTTGCACCGGGTTGAGAGAGATCTTGATGGCACTTTCATTGTCACACCAAAGAGGCACTTTGTCACAAATGACACCGTAATCCTTTAGAGTTTGCCTCATCCATAAGAGTTGTGCACAACAACTACCGGCCGCCACATACTCCGCTTCGGTGGACGAGAGAGACACACAACTTTGCTTTTTGGAGGACCAACTTACCAAAGAGCAACCAAGGAATTGGCACCCTCCGGAAGTGGACTTCCTATCCACTTTGTCTCCCGCCCAATCGAAATCCGAGTACCCTACAAGCTTGAAGTTTGATCCTCTTGGGTACCATAAGCCAAAGTTTGGGGTATGAGCCAAATATCGAAAGATTCGTTTGACCGCCACATAGTGACTTTCCTTAGGTGCGGCTTGAAATCGTGCACAAATTCCCACACTCAACATGATGTCCGGTCTAGATGCACAAAGGTAAAGCAAGGATCCAATCATGGAACGATATACCTTTTGATCCACCACTTTACCATTGGGATCTAAGTCAAGTTGGCACTTGGTGGGCATTGGAGTGGAAGCCGGCTTGACGTCACTTAGCTTGAATCTCTTGAGCATGTCTTGAGTGTATTTGGATTGATTGATGAAGGTTCCTTCTCTTCTTTGCTTCACTTTGAACCCTAGAAAGAACTTCAATTCTCCCATGGAGGACATCTCAAACTTTGAGGTCATGAGAGCGGCAAATTCCTCATTGAAAGCTTTGTTAGGAGAACCAAAGATAATATCATCAACATATAATTGGCACACAAACAACTCCCCTTTGACCTTCTTAGTAAAAAGAGTGGGGTCGATTAGCCCAACTTCAAAACCACGGTCTTGTAACAACTCGTTAAGGTGGTCATACCACGCACGTGGGGCTTGTTTAAGGCCATAGAGTGCCTTATCGAGTTGATACACATGATCGGGAAAGTAGGGATCCTCGAACCCGGGGGGTTGCTTGACGTAAACCAATTCCTTAATGGGACCATTAAGAAAAGCACTCTTCACATCCATTTGTTGTAACTTAAAGTTATGATGAGAAGCATATGCAATCAACATGCGAATGGATTCAAGACGAGCAACGGGAGCAAAGGTTTCACCATAGTCGATACCCTCGACTTGGGAGTAGCCTTGTGCTACCAGACGAGCCTTGTTGCGAATGATAATCCCATGGGCATCTTGCTTGTTCTTAAATATCCACTTGGTTCCTATGACATTGTGATTCCCGGTTGGTCTTGGCACTAATCTCCACACTTTGTTGCGCTCGAAGTTGTTGAGTTCTTCATGCATGGCGTTGAGCCAGTCTGGATCTTCTAGCGCTTCATAGACCTTGTGGGGTTCCACACAAGAGACAAACGCGTGATGCTCACAATAATTTGCTAATTGTCTACGAGTGCTTACCCCCTTTCTTAAGCTTCCAAGCACATTCGTCATGAGATGATCCTTGGTGGAGAGCTTGGAAGCAACCTTGGCGGCACGATGCTCTAATTCCTCCTCGGTGGTGAGTTGAGGAGCGGTTACTTGATCATCTTGAGCACCGTCATGAACTTGTTCTTGATCTTGAACTTGCTCGGGGGAGAGAACTTGACCTTGGGCATCACTTGGTGTGTCCACACCGTCTTGAGTATGATCTTGCCCTTGGTCATGTTCTTGAGGATGAGAGCCTCCATCTTGTTCTTCGGAAGCGTGTGGGCCTTGGGTTGGTGATGGCTCCACTTGAGTGGAGCTTTGTCCTTCTCCTTCGGCCACAAGGGGTTCCTCAATGGGTAGGATAAAGCCAACACCCATTCTTCTTATGGCTTGGGGAGGAATTTCATCACCTACATCACAAGTGCCACTTTGCTCCACTTGGGAGCCGTTATTCTCATCAAACTCCATGTTACACGTCTCCTCAATAAGTCCCGTGGATTTATTGAGGACACGGTAAGCATGAGAGTTTGTAGCATAGCCAACAAATATGCCCTCATAAGCTCTAGCCTCAAATTTAGACAACCGAACACCTTTCTTGAGAATGAAACACTTACACCTGAATACCCGGAAGTACTTGAGGTTGGGCTTGTTACCGGTGAGTATCTCGTATGGAGTCTTGTTCAAGCCCTTGCAGAGATAGAGCCGATTGGATGCATGACATGCGGTGTTGATGGCTTCGGCCCAAAAGTTGTATGGAGACTTGAACTCTGCCATCATGGTCCTTGCCGCATCCATCAACGTCCGGTTCTTCCTCTCTGCAACACCGTTTTGTTGAGGGGTGTATGGTGCGGAATATGATGCTTGATTCCCTCATCACTAAGAAATTCATCCAAGGTGTAGTTCTTGAACTCGGTGCCGTTGTCACTTCTTATTGTCAAGATCTTTGCATTGTGTTGACGTTGTGCTTCATTTGCAAAGTCAATGACGGTTTGTTGGGTCTCGCTCTTCCTTTTGAAGAAATACACACACGTGTACCTTGAGTAGTCATCCACAATCACCAAGCAATACTTCCTACCTCCAAGACTATCGAAGGATGGAGGCCCAAAGAGATCCATGTGAAGGAGCTCCAAAGGCCTCTTTGAATAAATGATAGTCGTGGGAGGGTGAGCCTTCTCATGTAGCTTTCCTTCGATACAGGCACTGCAAGCACGATCTTTAGCAAAACTAGCATTCGTTAGTCCACGGACATGGTCCCCCTTGAGGAGATTTTGCAAAGATCTCATATTGACATGGGCTAAACGGCGATGCCAAAGCCATCCCACATCAACTTTAGCCATTAGGCATGTCGCGGTCTTAGTGGGTCGCTCCGAAAAGTTAATCACATAGAGACCGTTCTTGACATGCCCAACAAAAGCTACTTTAAGAGTCTTGCTCCACAAGAGGGCCACGGTATCGATATCAAAGAAAGTGGCAAAGCCCATGATAGCAAGTTGATGAACGGAAAATAAATTGTATGCAAGGGACTCAACAAGCATGACCTTCTCGATCGTGAGATCATGAGAGATGACCACCTTGCCAAGTCCTAATACCTTAGAAGATGAGGCGTCACCCCACTCGACATTGGTGGGCATAGATGGAACTTTGTGCACGTCCACCACCAAGTCCTTGCTTCCGGTCATATGATTTGTACCTCCGCTATCGAGCAACCATGATCCACCACCGGAAGCAAACACCTACAAGAGATCAATGCTTGGTTTTAGGTACCCATTTTGTAATGGGTCCTTTGATGTTAGTAAAAAAGGTCTTAGGAACCCAAATAGACCATTCAATGTACTCATGAAGAGAACCAACAAATTTGGCATAAACATGCCCATCACTAGCACGACATAACACATAAGAAGGGTTAAAATCGCCGGCTTTGTTGAGAGGGGTGACATTTCCCTTCTTGACATTGTTCTTCTTCTTCTCCTCGGGGGCACTCTCTCCCTCCCTCACAAAGGTTTGCATGAGGGGAGCAGGTCGTTTGGTCTTGTCATTCTTCTTCTTGTTCTTGGAGTCGGGCACGTACCCAACCCCTTCCTTGGCCACACCTCCCTTTTGGTTGATCAAGAGATCGTTGAGGTTCTTCTTGCCTTGTATGCAAGTCGCAAGACCTCTCTAAAGTTTCTCCTTCAACTTCGCATTTTCCTCAACAAGATGTATATGCTCACAACACGGGTTAGTAGCATTTGCATTATCAATTAAAACCATATGAGGAAAAGTTGCTTTCTCCTTAGTTAGCTTCACTTGGAGTTGATCATGAGACTCCTTGAGACTAGCGTGAATACCCTTCAAGGCCTTGTGGGCCTTGTCAAGTATATCAAACTCCTCTTTGAGTCTAGCAAGATCAACCCCGAGTTTGGCCTTCTCGGAATTTAGCACATGAGAAACAATGAGGACATGATCATAATCTTTCTTTAACTTAGCATGATCAACGTTGTGTGACTCCTCAAGAGCCAAACGAAGACCACACTCTTCCTCAAGAGCATTGGAAAGATCCGAAATCTCATCGGCATAGTCACGACTATGCCCTTCCATCTTAGAGATGGTGTCTTCGTGAGCCTCGATCATGTCATTGGCTTCACCAAGTTGTTCCAAGAGAGCAACAAAGTGCTTCTTGGATTTTCCCTTGAGTTTGCCCATAAAGGCCTCAAACTCGTTAGCCTCCACATTAGCTCCCTCAAGTTCATTAATGCTATCCGTCGGGGAAGGATGATTAATGATGGTAGTTTTGATGTTGGAGGTTACCTTGTTGGTGGCTTTAGCCATGAGGCACTTGGTGGTGATGCTCTCGTTGGGTGAGTCAAAGAGAGACACCGGTGACGTTGTTGCAATGGCAACGGAGGCCATGGCAACCGACTCACCATCTTCATCATCATCATCATCCTTATTGTACTCTTCTTGCACAACCAAAGCCTTGGGAGGAGTCTTCTTGGTGAAGTTGCTCTTGTTGGGGAACGACTTGGCCTTGTCCTTTCGGATGAGCTTGCCACCATTGTCTTCCCTCTTCTCATACGGGCACTCCGCGACAAAATGACTCACGTTGCCGCAATTGTAGCAAGTCCTTACACGTTGCTTGCTCTTCGTGCCACTTGAGTTGTTTTTGCTAAAGTTTGGCCTCGAGTTTTTCTTGCTCCAAAATTGCCTTGAAGCAAGTGCCATGTGTTCATGATACGCATACTTCGTATCTTCGGGGTTGCTCTCCTCTTCTTCCTCTTCTTCTTCAACGGTGAGCTTGGCCTTCAATGCAAGGTTAGGCTTCTTTGCCCGTTGAGAAGGAGCACCGCATTGTCGGCGGTCTTGTCCAAAATGTTCATGGCCACAGACTCATCCAACACTTCGCTTGAGGTCAAAGTGTGGAAGTCCGGTCTTTGACGAATGACGGAGGACATGGCCTTGTGATAGGGCATCATTGCCTTGAGGAATTTGCGCTTGATCTAATTTTCATCCGTGTCCTTGCTCCCGTGATCTCGTAGTGAGACCGCGAGTTTGGTTACTCTCCGATAAAGCTCATGAGGTTCTTCATCTTCTTTCATTGCAAACTCATCGGCCTCATCTTGTACCACTTCATAATTGGAGCATTGAATGCTTGCGCTTCCCCAGTAGAGAGAGACAACACAATGCCATGCATCTTTGGCCAAGGCGAAGGGATGAAGATGAGGTAGGTCTTCGGGTGGAATTGCATCTTGAATGATGAAGAGAGCATTCTCATTGAATTGATTATCCGCGGCTTCTCGAGGAGTGAAGTTGCTTGGATCATGCGGATAAAAACCTTCTTCAATGATTCTCCAAAGGTTAGTGTTCACATGATTTAAATGACGTTTAAAGCGGTAAACTCAAGAATCAAAGTCCTCATTTTTCACAATCTTAGGGGGAGGACCGGCATGATTCAAATGAGTGGAAGGAACCGGTCCACCATAAACAAGTGGTGGTTCCACATGGGCAAAGATGCCGGTGCCATTCTTACCACTAGAAGAAGGAGCCTTTTCACTACTAGCTTCCCCCTTGTCGGGGATAGCATCCGTCACCTTGTTGGCGGGGTCACCCACTTTCAACGGTGCGGTGGATAGTTTAAGCCCCTCAAGAAATTTAGTAAACATGCTTTCAATTTCGATCGTCATGGAGGCTTTCAATGTCTCCAAGGCCACATTGAACTCCTCATGAGAGACCGAGGTTCCCCCATCGCCCGTAGACGAGATCGGATTCGCACCGGAGTGTTCCTCCACACCGTCTACGGTATCAACCATACTCTTTGGATGGTAAAGTCCTTAATAAAGAGACGAGGCTCTGATACCAATTGAAAGGATTGATATGGTTGACTAGAGGGGAGGTGAATAGGCAACTAACAATTTTTAGCTTTTCTTTAGCAATTTAAACTTTGCATCAAAGTAGGTTGTCTAGATATGCAACTAGGTGAGCAACATATATGATGCAACACGGATAGGAACACAAGCAAGCAAGATATATGAAACAAATAAGCTTCCACAAGTAAAGGCACGACATAACCAAGAGTGGAGACGGTGGAGACGAGGATGTGTTGCCGAAGTTCCTTCCCTTTGAGAGGAAGTACGTCTCCGTTGGAGCGGTGTGGAGGCACAATGCTCCCCAAGAAGCCACTAGGGCCACCGTAATCTCCTCACGCCCTCATACAATGCGAGATGCCGTGATTCCACTATTGGTGCCCTTGGAGGCGGCGACCGAACCTTTACAAACGAGGTTGGGGCAATCTCCACAACTTAATTGGAGGCTCCCAACGACACCACGAAGCTTCACCACAATGGACTATGGCTTGGCGGTGACCTCAACCGTCTAGGATGCTCAAACACCCAAGAGTAACAAGATCCACAAGGGATTAGTGGGGGAATCAAATATCTCTTGGTGGAAGTGTAGATCGGGGCCTTCTCAACCAGTCCCGAGCAAATCAACAAGTTTGGTTGGCTAGGGAGTGAGATCGGGCGAAAATGGAGCTTGGAGCAATAATGGAGCTTAGTGCTGGAAGAGGTGAGTCAACGGGGAAGAAGGGGACCCCTTATATAGTGTGTGGAAAAGATCCAACCGTTACCCACTAACCAGCCCGCGGCCAGCGGTACTACCGCGCCTGGCCAGCGGTACTACCGCAAGGCCGCGCGGTACTACTGCTTGCAACCAAGCGGTACTACCGCATGGCTGTGCGGTACTACCGTACCGACCCACAGTACTGCCGCAACCCCAGCACAGAACCAATAAACAGAGGCACAGGAGCTGGGGGCGGTACTTCCGCACGTGCGGTACTACCACGCCCCCCATGCGGTACTACCGCGAGCCAAAAATCCCAGCCAGGGGAGAAGGGAAACTTCCGTGCCTACTTCCGCAAAGAAACGGAAGTAGCAAAAACCCAACACAATAGTACTGCCGGGGGGCGGTACTACTCCCTGACTGCACAGCGCGGTACTACCGCTCGGCGAAAACGGTACTACCGCGGTAGGTGCGGATGTAAAAAATTACATCCGCTCCTACTACCGCAAAGGGGCGGCACTAGCCTGGTGGGCAGTGGTAGTGCGGCTCCAGGGGAGCGGTACTACCGTGGGCACCTGCGGTACTACCGCACCACCGCGCGGTACTACCGCGGATGCCTATGGTACTACCGTTGACCTGGGAGCAGTACTACCGCAACCAACAATTGCAGCCAGACAAGGCAGGCAAGAAAACGGAGGAAGCTCCAAGGAAGAAGGAGGGGAAAAGAGGGAGACGTGTACGTGATGATTCCACCCAAACCTTTCCAACGCGGACCCCCTCTTAATAGTATGGCTTTCCTACGACTCAAATCCACCAAAAAGAAATGTCGAAAAGACGCCGTCTTCGTCAGTCTTCGAGGGGCACCCAATCGTCTTGTGCCTAGCAAAGAAGTGTCTGGAATACTCATGGCACACGATTAGTCCGCAAATGCGTTGTCATCAATAACCAAAACTCTTAGGGATAAATATGTCCTTACAAAAGAAACTTGTGGAAGGCTAGAGATCAAGATTCATATGGTAGGAATGGAATATCTTGGCCTCAACACATGAGTAGGTGGTTCTCTCTTAGAAAATGTGTATTGGAAGTTTAGGTATGTTCTGATGGCTCTCTCCTCGAATGGAGGGGTATATATAGCCTCCACACAAAAACTAACCGTTACACACAATTTACCAATCTTGGTGAGACCGAAGTGAAAAACTTGGTCGGACCGATTTAGCAAACCTAGTGACCGTTAGGGTTTTCGGTGGGACCGACTAGATCAACTTGGTGGAACCGATGTGCTAGGGTTAGGGTAAAACCAAAACTCGGTTTGACCTATTACTCAGACTCCGTGGGACCGATTTGGGTAATAAGCAAAACAGAGAGTTGTCCAAGCAAACTCGGTGGGGCCGATTGCATATCTCGGTGGGACCAAAAATATTGCAACAGGTAACAGAGAGTTTGCAAGCCCATCTCGGTGATACCGAGATCCCATCGGTGAGACCGAACTTATTAGGGTTTCTGGCAGTGGCTATCTCATTTGAAACTCGGTGGCGCCGGATAGAAAGAATCGGTAGGGCCGAGTTTGACATTTGGTTTAGGTCATATGTGGATGTGGGAAGGTAGTTGAGGGTTTTGGAGCATATCACTAAGCACTTTCAGCAAGCAAGCCATGCATTAAGAAACACCTCATCCCTTCTTAATAGTATTGGCTTTCCTATAGACTCAATGTGATCTTGGATCACTAAGATATAAAATGTAGAGTCTTGAGCTTGGAGATTGGGACAATCCTTTGTCCTTAGCACTTTGAAGGGGTTCCACATCCTCTAGTCCATGCCACTTCATTGTTGAACTCATCTGAACATACTAGGTAAAAGTGTTAGTCCAACAAGAGATATGTTGTCATTAATTACCAAAATCACCTAGGGAGCACTTGTGCTTTCAGCATGCTACGGGAATCACAAACTTTAACACAAGTATTTCTCAAATTCACAACTACTCAACTAGCACAACTTTAATATCACCATCTTCACATCTCAAAACAATTATCAAGCATCAAACTTCTCATAGTATTCAACACACTCATAAGAAAGTTTAAGCACTAAGGTCACACTCACAATTACCCTCGAATACCAAGCATATTAGGATTATTTAAGCAAATTACCATGCTATTTAAGACTCTCAAAATAATCTAAGTGAAGCATGAGAGATAAATAGTTTCTATAAAACAAATCCACCACCGTGCTCTAAAAGATATAGGTGAAGTACTAGAGCAAAACTATATAACTCAAAAGATATAAGCGAAGCACATAGAGTATTCTAACAAATTCCAAATCATGTATGGATCTCTCAAAAGGTGTGTACAACAAGGATTATTGTGGTAAACTAACAAATAAAGACTCAAATAATACAAGACGCTCCAAGCAAAACACATATCATGTGATGAATAGAAATATAGCTCCAAGTAAAGTTACCGATAGAAGTAGACGAAAGAGGGGATGCCTTCCGGGGCATCCCTAAGCTTTGGCTTTTAGGTGTCCTTAGATTATCTTGGGGGTGCCATGGGCATCCCCAAGCTTAGGCTCTTGCAACTCCTTGTTCCATAATCCATCAAATCTTTACCCAAAACTTGAAAACTTCACAACACAAAACTTAAAATAGAAAATCTCGTGAGCTCCGTTAGCGAAAGAAAACAAAAGACCACTTTAAGGTACTGTAATGAACTCATTCTTTATTTATATTGGTGTTAAACCTACTATATTCCAACTTCTCTATGGTTTATAAACTATTTTACTAGCCATAGATTCATCAAAATAAGCAAACAACACACGAATAGTTCTCCACAAGAGAGGGGGAGAACATTGTATTGAGATCCAAAAAGAGAGGAGAAGCCATCTAGCTAATAACTATGGACCCAAAGGTCTGAGGTAAACTACTCACACTTCATCGGCGAGGCTATGGTGTTGATGTAGAAGCCCTCCGTGATGGATACCCCCTCCGGCGGAGCTCCGGAACAGGCCCCAAGATGGGATCTCGTGGATACAGGAAGTTACATCAGTGGAATTAGGGTTTTGGCTCCGTATCTGATTGTTTGGGGGTACGTAGGTATATATAGGAGGAAGGAGTACGCCGGTGGAGCAACAGGGGGCCCACGAGGGTGGAGGGCGCGCCTGGGGGGAGGGGGGTAGGCGTGCCCCCTACCTCGTGGCCTCCTCCTTTGTTTCTTGACGTAGGGTCCAAGTCTCCTGGATTATGTTCGTGAGAAAATCACGTTCCCGAAGGTTTCATTCCGTTTGGACTCCGTTTGATATTCCTTTTCTTTGAAACCCTAAAATAGGCAAAAAAAAACAACAATTCTGGGCTGGGCCTCCGGTTAATAGGTTAGTCCCAAAAATAATATATAAGTGGAAAATAAAGCCCAATAATGTCCAAAATAGTAGATAATATAGAATGGAGCAATCAAAAATTATAGATACGTTGGAGACGTATCACCAGTCAGTGTAATTGCTACCATCATCTTTCAACTTAGCTTTCTCTAGGAACACATTAAAATTCAAGGGAACGGTAGCACGGGCCATTGATCTACAACAACATAGATATGCAAAAACTATCAGGTACTAAGTTCATGATAAATTAAATTTCAATTAATCATATTACTTAAGAACTCCCACTTACATAGACATCCCTCTAGTCATCTAAATGATCACGTGATCCATATCAACTCAACCATGTCCGATCATCACGTGAGATGGAGTAGTTTTCAATGGTGAACGTCACTATGTTGATCATATCGACTATATGATTCACGTTTGACCTTTTGTTCTCTGTGTTCCGAGGTGATAACCCGCAAGTATAGGGGATCGCAACAGTTTTCGAGGGTAAAGTATTCAACCCAAATTTATTGATTCGACACAAGGGGAGCCAAAGAATACTCTCAAGTATTAGTAGCTGAGTTGTCAATTCAACCACACCTGGAAACTTAATATCTGCAGCAAAGTCTTTAGTAGCAAAGTAATATGATAGTGGTGATGAGGGTAACAAAAGGTAACAGTAGTAAAAGTAATGTTTTTGGTATTTTGTAGTGATGATAGCAATAGCAACGGGAAAGTAAATAGGCAAAGAACAATTTAAGGAAAGCTCGTAGGCAATGAATCGGTGATGGAGAATTATGCCGGATGTGGTTCATCATGTAACAGTCATAACCTAGGGTGACATAGAACTAGCTCCAGTTCATTGATATAATGTAGGCATGTATTCCAAACATAGTCATACGTGCTTATGGAAAAGAACTTGCATGACATCTTTTGTCCTACCCTCCCGTGGCAGCGGGGTCCTTACATAAACTAATGGATATTAAGGCCTCCTTTTAATAGAGTACCGGAACAAAGCATTAACACATAGTGAATACATGAACTCTTCAAACTACGGTCATCACCAGTAAGTATCCCGATTATTGTCACTTCGGGGTTAACGGATCATAACACATAATAGGTGACTATAGACTTGCAAGATATGATCAAGAACACTCATATATTGATGAAAACATAATAGGTTCAGATCTGAAATCATGGCACTCGGGCCCTAGTGACAAGCATTAAGCATAGCAAAGTCATAGCAACATCAATCTCAGAACATAATGGACACTAGGGATCAAACCCTAACAAAACTAACTCGATTACATGATAGATCCCATCCAACCCATCACCGTCCAGCAAGCCTACGATGGAATTACTCACGCACGGCGGTGAGCATCAGGAAATTGGTGATGGAGGATGGTTGATGATGACGATGTGGACGGTTTCCCCTCTCCGGAGCCCCGAACGGACTCCAGATCAGCCCTCCCGAGAGGTTTTAGGGCTTGGCGGCGGTTCCGTATCGTAAAACGCAATGAATTCTTCTCCCTGATTTTTTCTCATCGAAACTCAATATATGGAGGTGGAGTTGGAGTCGGAGATGCAACAGGGGGCCCACGAGGTAGGGGGCGCGCCCTTGGGGGCAGGCGCGCCCCCACCCTCGTGGCAAGGTGGCGGGCCCCCTGGCCTCCGTCTTTTGCAGGTATTTTTCTTATTTTCTGAAAAGTAGCTCTGTGAAGTTTCAGGTCATTCCGAGAATGTTTGCTCCTGCACATAAATAACACCATGGTAATTCTGCTGAAAACAGCGTCAGTACGGGTTAGTTCCATTCAAATCGTGCAAGTTAGAGTCCAAAACAAGGGCAAAAGTATTTGGAAAAGTAGATACGTTGGAGACGTATCAACTCCCCCAAGCTTAAACCTTTGCTTGTCCTCAAGCAATTCAGTTGACAAACTGAAACTAATAAAGAAAAACTTTTACAAACTCTGTTTGCTCTTGTTGTTGTAAATATGTAAATCCAGCATTCAAGTTTACTCATATCAATAGCATAATCAACAAGTGAGCCATAATAATAAATCTCGGATGACAACACTTTCTCAAAACAATCATAATATGATATAACAGGATGGTATCTCGCTAGCCCTTTCTGAGACCACAAAACATAAATGCAGAGCACCTTCAAAGACCAAGGACTGACTAGACATTGTAATTCATGGTAAAAGAGATCCAGTCAAGTCATACTCAATGTAAACTAACAGTAATGAATGCAAATGACAGCGATACTCTCCAACTGGTGCTTTTTAATAAGAGGATGATGACTCAGCATGAAAGTAAATAGATAGGCCCTTCGCAGAGGGAAGCAGAGATTTGTAGAGGTGCCAGAGCTCAGTTTTGAAATAGAGGTGAATAATATTTTGAGCGGTATACTTTCATTGTCAACATAACAACCAAGAGATGGTGATATCTTCCATGCTACACACATTATAAGCGGTTCCCAAACAGAATGGTAAAGTTTATACCCCCCTTCCACCAACAAGCATCAATACATGGCTTGCTCGAAACAACGAGTGCCTCCAACTAACAAGAGTCCCAGGGGGAGTTTTGGTTGCAATTATTTTGATTTAGTTTGCATAAAGCATGGGACTGGGCATCCCGGTGACCAGCCATTTATCTCATGAGTGAGGAGCGGAGTCCACTCCTCTTGAGAATAACCCGCCTAACATGGAAGATATAGACAACCCTAGTTGATACATGAGCTATTCGAGCATACAAAACAGGATATTTATTTGAAGGTTTAGAGGTTGGCACATACAAATTTACTTGGAACGGCAGGTAGATACCGTATATAGGTAGGTATAGTGGACTCATGTGGAATAACTTTGGGGTTTAAGGGATTGGATGCACAAGCAGTATTCCCGCTTAGTACAGGTGAAGGCTACCAAAAGACTGGGAAGCGACTAGCTAGAGAGCGACAACAGTCATGAACATGCATTAAAGTTAATCAACACCGAATGCAAGCATGAGTAGGATATAATCCACCATGAACATAAATATCGTGTAGGCTATGTTGATTTTGTTTCAACTACATGCGTGAACATGTGCCAAGTCAAGTCACTTAAATCATTCAGAGGAGGATACCACCCTATCATACCACATCATAACCATCTCAATAGCATATTGGCACGCAAGGTAAACCATTATAACTCATAACTAATCAAGCATGGCACAAGAAACTATGATCTCTAGTTGTCATTCCAAACATGTTTATTCATAATAGGCTGAATCAGGAACAATGAACTAATTATATTTACAAAAACAAAAGAGGTCGAGTTCATACCAGCTTTTCTCATCTCAGTCAGTCCATCATATATCGTCATAATTGCCTTTCACTTGCACGACCGAATAGTGTGAATAATAATAATAGTGCACGTGCATTGGACTAAGCTGGAATCTGCAAGCATTCAATAAACAGGAGAAGACAAGGCAATATGGGCTCTTTTGTCAGATAAACAATAATGCATATAAGAGCCACTTCAACAATTTAATCATGGTCTTCTCCTATCAACCCCTAAAGAAAAGAAATAAAACTATTTACATGGGAAAGCTCCCAACAAGCAAAAGAAGAACAAAAATATTTTTGGGTTTTCTTTTTAATTACTACTACAAGCATGGAAAGTAAATTAATTAAAAGCTACAAGTAATTTTTTTGGTTTTCCTTAAGGTTTATTAAACACACAAGAAGAAAGCATAAAAAGGAAAATAAACTAGCATGGACGAAAGCACAAGTGCTCCCTGGGTGGTTTTGGTCATTAATGTCAACATATCTCTTGTTGGACTAACACTTTTACCTAGTATGTTTCAGATAAGTTCAACAATGGAGTGGCATGGACTAGAGGATGTGGAACCCCTTCAAGATGCTAAGGACAAGGATTGGCTCAAGCTTCAAGATCAAGACTCTAAATTTTCTATTTTAGTGATCTAAGATCACATTGAGTCTATAGGAAAAGCTAATACTATCAAGAGGGGATGAGGTGTTGCTTAATGGCTTGCTTGCTCAAAGTGCTTAGTGATATGCTCCAAAACCCTCAACTACCTTCCAACATCCACATATGACCTAAACCAAAAGTCAAACTCGGCCCCACTGATTCTTTCTATCGGAGCCACCGAGTTCAGTTAACATAGCCACTGCCAGAAACCCTAATCAGTTCGATCTCACCGATGGGATCTCGGTCTCACCGAGATGGGCTTGCAAACTCTCTGTTACCTGTTGCAATATTTTCGGACCCGCCGAGATATGCAATCGGCCCCACCGAGTTTGCTTGGCCAACTCTCTGTTTCGCTTATTAACCAAATCGGTCCCACTGAGTTTGAGTAATCGGTCAAACCGAGTTTTGGTTTTACCCTAACCCTAGCACATCGGTTCCACCGAGTTAAACTAGTCGGTCCCACCGAAAACCCTAACGGTCACTAGGTTTACTAAATCGGTCCGACCGAGTTTTTCCCTTCGGTCTCACCGAGATTGGTAAATTGAGTGTAACGGTTAGATTTTGTGTGGAGGCTATATATACCCCTCCACCCACTCTTCATTCGTAAAGAGAGCCATCAGAACATACATACACTTCCAATACACATTTTCTGAGAGAGAACCACCTACACTTGTGTTGAGGTCAAGATATTCCATTCCAACCATATGAATCTTGATCTCTAGCCTTCCCAAGTTGCTTTCTACTCAAATCTTCTTTCCACCAAATCCAAATCCTGTGAGAGAGAGTTGAGTGTTGGGGAGACTATCATTTGAAGCACAAGAGCAAGGAGTTCATCATCAACACACCATTTGTTACTTCTTGGAGACTGGTGTCTCCTAGATTGGCTAGGTGTCACTTGGGAGCCTCCAACAAGATTGTGGAGTTGAACCAAGGAGTTTGTAAGGGCAAGGAGATCGCCTACTTCGTGAAGATCTACCGCTAGTGAGGCAAGTCCTTCGTGGGTGACGGCCGTGATGGAATAGACAAGGTTGCTTCTTCATGGACCCTTCGTGGGTGGAGCCCTCCGTGGACTCGCGCAACCGTTACCCTCCGTGGGTTGAAGTCTCCATCAACGTGGATGTACGATAGCACCACCTATCGGAACCACGACAAAAACCTCCGTGTCTCCAATTGCGTTTGAATACTCCAAACCCTTCTCTTTACATTCTTGCAAGTTGCATGCTTTACTTCCCGCTGCTCATATACTCATTGCATGCTTGCTTGATATGTATTGTGTTTGTTAAACCTCCTCTTAAACTCCACTTAAACTTAAGAATATGAAAAACTGCAACTTTTGGCACTTAGTGTCTAATCACCCCCCTCTAGACACCTCTTCTCGATCCTTTCAATTGGTATCAGAGCATTGGTCTCCATTGCCTTGGTTTAAACACCATTGGAGGAAGATGGATGTGTCTACTTTGGGGAGTCTTAGACATAGAGTGCCTATTCTTGATGGAGAGTATTTTCATGAGTGGAAAAATGAAATGCTTGAGATTTTCAATGAATATCATTTGAACAAGTACATTACTAGCCCTTGTGCACCTCATGTTGATCCTTTGCACCCTACACTAGATGAAGATATTGACATGATTCGCAATCTTAGAACTGTTAATCTTATCACTAGAGGCTTGCCTAGAAACTTCATTGGATGTTTGCCGACTCTTAAGTGTGCCTACACCATATGGAAATTCCTTGAGGAACTCTTTCCTAATTACTCCTTGAAAGATCTAGATGAAATCCTCCATAAGTCTATTGCTTTGATTAAGATGAGTTCCAATGATCCCAAATTTGGTGACTGCTTATTTGAGCTTACTGATCTTACGAGTGCCAAAGGAGATGTTGGAATCATTAGCAATATCATTTCCAGAGCTATTAGAATTCATAAAGATAACTATAGAAATGATCATTTATCTAATGAATTGCGAATTGATCAATCACAAGATGATGTTGAACATGAATACTCGGATGAGGAGGATGATGATGATGATGATAGTGACTATGATCTCAATGATGCGATGAGACACTTTGGTCTTATGGCAAATCTTCGCGGCTACATGGCTGGAGGAAAGGAATGGGTCCTTGATAGTGGATGTACTGATCATATGACCGGAGATAAAGACATGTTCCGTGAGCTTGCTGAAAATGACGGCCCTCGAAAGTATGTCACTTTTGGTGATAATTCAAAGGGTAAGGTGGTTGGCCTTGGTAAGGTGGCCATCTCACATGATAGATCCATACAAAATGTCATGCTCGTTGAATCTCTTGGCTACAACTTACTTTCAGTATGTAGACTTGCTGATTTCGGTTTCAATGTCCTATTTACTGAAGTAGACTGCCAGGTGTTTCGTAGAGAGAATCATAAAATGGTCTTTACCGGTATACGTAGAGGAGATCTTTAGATTGTTGATTTCACTAAAAAGGCTCAACCTAAAACTTGCTTAATTGCCAAATCTTCTAAAGGCTGGTTGTGGCATACAAGACTAGTTCATGTTGGTATGCGAAATCTTGATAAGCTTATTAAAGGTGATCATATCCTTGCAATAAAAGATGTCATATTTGACAAGGATAGACTTTGTAGTGCTTGTCAAGCAGGGAAACAAGTTGGAGGAAGTCACCGCGCGAAGAACATCATGACCACAAGAAGACCACTCGAGTTACTTCACATGGATCTCTTTGGTCCAAATGCCTACAAGAGTCTCGGTGGTAACTCATTTGGTCTAGTCATAGTTGATGATTTTTCAAGATTTACGTGGGTGTTCTTTCTTGATGACAAATCGCAGGTCCAAAAGATCTTGAAAAACTTCGCTAGGAAGGCCCAAAATCAGTTTGACGTGAAGATCAAGAAGGTTCGGAGTGACAACGGAACGGAGTTCAAGAACGCAAATGTGGACACCTTTCTTGACGAAGAAGGGATTTCACACGAGTTCTCGGCTACGTACACACCTCAACAAAATGGAGTTGTTGAAAGGAAGAACCAGACTCTTATCGAGATGGCAAGAACGATGCTTGATGAGTACAAAACGCCAAAGCACTTTTGGGTGGAAGCGGTTGAGACAGCTTGTCATGCAACAAATCGCTTGTATCTTCACAAGCTACTCAGCAAGACGGCATGCGAGCTCCTCACCGGTAACAAACCCCAAGTTGGATACTTTCGAGTATTCGGCTCAAAGTGCTACATTCTTGATATGCATCATCGTTCTAAATTTGCTCCTAAATCTCATGAAGGTTTCCTACTTGGTTATGGCTCAAACTCTCACACTTACCATGTCTACAACAATTTCACCCGAAAGGTTTAAGAGACGGTAGATGTGAAGTTTGATGAATCTAATAGCTCGCAAGTAGAGCAATTGCCTATTGATGTAGGAGACAAAGACCCTAATTCAAGACTTGTCCATTGGCAAGATTCGTCCAATGGAAGTGAAGAAGAGTACCTCGTCCGTCCAAGTGGAAGCTTCTACCTCACGACAAGGTGAACCAAGAGTTGATACGGAAGCATCCACAAGTGGGACACGCCAAGATGAAGAAAACGGGGGAGCACACCAAGATGAACATCAACAACCTCCTTCTCCACCACGACAAGAGAACGACAACGTCAACAATGAAGAAGGCCAAGAAGAAGAACAAGATAAAGAGGATGTTCCACCCCGACCCAAGCAAAAGCTTTCACGAGTGCGAGCAAGAATTGCTAAGGATCATCCCGTCGAGCAAATCTACAATGATATCCAAACCGGGAGAATCAGTCGCTCTAAAACTCGTTTAGCTAACTTTTGTGAACATTACTCATTCATCTCTAGCATTGAACCTATGAATGTTGAAGAAGCATTGGAGGATCCGGATTGGATAAACGCTATGCATGAAGAGCTACACAACTTTGAGAGAAATCAAGTGTGGACATTGGTCGAGAAGCCCGACAACAACCACAACATCATTGGTACCAAATGGGTGTTTCGCAACAAGCAAGATGAAGATGGACATGTGGTTCGCAACAAAGCATGTCTCATCGCCCAAGGCTACACACAAGTTGAAGGTATGGACTGTGGTGAGACATATGCTCCAGTTGCTAGACTTGAGTCCATTCGCATCTTACTTGCTTATGCTAATCACCATAATATCACCTTGTACCAAATGGACATTAAGAGTGCTTTTCTAAATGGCAAAATCGAAGAGGAAGTTTATGTTAAGCAACCTCCTGGGTTCGTCAATCCTAAGAAACCTAATCATGTTTACAAACTTCACAAAGCCCTTTATGGTCTTAAACAAGCTCCTAGAGCATGGTATAAATGCTTGACCAAGTTCCTTATTGAAAAAGGCTTTGAAATTGGTAAAATTTATTCTACTCTTTTTACTAAAAGGGTTAATGGAGAACTATTTGGTGCCAAATTTATGTTGATGATATCATATTTGGTTCAACTAACCCTCATTTTAGTGAGAAGTTTGGAAAGCTAATGTCGGAGAAGTTTGAGATGTCTATGATGAGTGAACTCAAATTCTTTCTCGGTTTGCAAATCAAGCAAACTAAGGAAGGTACCTTTGTCTCTCAAACGAAGTACACCAATGACTTATTCAAGAAGTTCAATATGCAAGAATGCAAAGGTATAACTACACCCATGCCTACTAGTGGACATCTTGATTTGACCAAAGATGGTGAACCAGTTGATCAAAAGGTTTATCGCTCTATGATTGGTTCATTGTTATATCTATGTGCCTCTCGTCCCGATATTATGTTAAGTGTGTGCATGTGTGCACGATATCAAGCTGCTCCTAAAGAATGTCATCTTAAGGCTGTGAAAAGGATAGTGAGATACCTAATCCATACACCAAATTTTGGCATTTGGTATCCTAAGAGGTCCTCTTTTGATCTTGTTGGCTACTCCAATTCGGACTATGCCGGAGACAAGGTTGATAGAAAGTCCACTTCGGGTACTTGTCAATTCCTTGGTAGATCTCTTGTGTCTTGGTCTTCCAAGAAACCAAACTCGGTATCCTTATCCACCGCCGAAGCGGAATACATTGTTGCTGGTTCATGTTGCGCTCAATTACTTTGGATGACCCAAACTCTTAAAGATTATGGGATATATGTGAAACATGTTCCATTGCTATGTGACAATGAAAGTGCTATTAAGATTGCTCACAATCCCGTGCAACATTCTCGAACTAAGCATATTGAAGTTCGTCATCATTTCATTCGAGATCATGTTGCAAAAGGGGACATTAACCTTAAGCATGTTCGCACCGATAAGCAATTGGCGGATATATTCACTAAACCACTTGATGAGAAAGTGTTTTGCAGGTTGAAAGGTGAATTGAACATCATTGATGCTTCAAACTTGAAGTAGGAACTCCATTTGATACATGCTGGGCATCAGCCTATGACTAATCCTCGATATTTCTCTTATGATGCTGTTCATATGTCTTGGATATATTTGTACCTTGCATGTTATCTAACCCGTGTAGGTACTTGGTTGAATCTAAATCTATGAGATTGCAACTCACTCACATCTTGAGCAATCTCTACATCACCAAGTCTCTACACAATGGTGGTTGAAGACAAGGAAGCACGAAACCATTCAAACATATCCTTTGGCAAATTCCATGATGAGTCTCATGATTGTCATTTTGGATACACAAGTGCTATTCCTTGCAAAGCTAACCCATGTAGGTAGATGAACTCAAACTCCAAGTGGTGCTCCCAACCCTTGACGAACTACATCAACCTTGAGCGACCCACACAAGTTCAACTACATGAACAAGATCAACACCACCACCCAAGGTATGTTATTCCATCTTAGAGAAGCTTTACTCCAAGTCATGAGTCAAAGCAACTCGACAAGATGTGAATACATCAAAAGGCTTAAACGAAAAATGGTAACCCCATTTTGAGCTTAAACGATGAGTATGACCTATGATCAAGTGCTCTCATTTGACTCCTAAGTCAATATACTCTAACATAGGTGACTTTGTCACCGACCATTTCTAGATGAAGTTCTCTAGTGTTTCCCCATGCTTTTGCATTTGCACATTTGTTTCCCCTTTCAAAAAACTTCATCTAGAACTTTTAGTTTCTTTTCTTTCCTTTTTGTTCTGCATTTTCTGCATCCAATTCATTGCAAATCTTTCAGTTAATTCCTTGCATATTCTTGTGAGATCTTACTTGTCTAGTGAGCTGAGGTGACAAGTGGTTTCACTCTGATGAACTCGGTCACACCGGTTTGTTCTCTTCGGCCCAACCGAAATCCTTCGGTGCAACCAAAGCACACAACTCGGAGTCACCGATTTCATCACAGGAAAACCAACTTGCCACTTATTCCTGATTTCTGTTTGCTCCAGCTCCACTCAATGATTCTTGTCCTCTGCCAGCATCATATTAGACATGCTGCTTTGCTCTGTGCCTCAAGGACCAACCCATTTGTATCACATGTCCAGAAGATCCCTTCTTGGAAATTGATGTCAAAGGGGGAGTGTCGGTGTCAAAACCGGCGGATCTCGGGTAGGGGGTCCCGAACTGTGCGTCTAGGCCGGATGGTAACAGGAGACAAGGGACACGAACTTTTACCCAGGTTCGGGCCCTCTCGATGGAGGTAAAACCCTACGTCCTACTTGATTAATATTGATGATATGGGTAGTACAAGAATAGATCTACCACGAGATCGAGGAGGCTAAACCCTAGAAGCTAGCCTATGGTGTGATTGTTGATGTGTATGTTGTCCTACGGACTAAAACCCTCCAATTTATATAGACACCGGGTAGGGTTAGGGTTACATAGAGTCAGTTACAATGGTAGGAGATCTGCATATCCGTATCGCCAAGCTTGCCTTCCACGCCAAGGAAAGTCCCTCCCAGACACGGGACGAAGTCTTCAATCTTGTATCTTCATAGTCCAGGAGTCCGGCTGAAGGTATAGTCCGGCTATCCGAACACCCCCTAATCCAGGACTCCCTCAGTAGCCCCTGAACCAGAGATCACATCAAAGCTTAATCCTTCCTATAGGGGAGAAAGAGAGAGTACTCAGGGGAGAGAGTTTCTCAACTAGGAGAAAGTAATATCATCAAAGACCCCAGATGCTTGGTGTTCAAGAGGAGAGATGTCACATGTCTTTAAGAGGGGAAAGACATGTTCGGTTGCTTGCTTTAGCTCAAGCTCTGTTGTTTCTTTTTTGTTGCTCTGATTTTCTGTTCCCTATCTTCTCCCAATATCCCATGCAGATTCAGGGGGAGCAAGACATCTAAGGGAAGGAAATCTCTGATTTTATTGCATATCTTTACCTTTGGGGGCATGTCTATATCCAATGTGGTACTTAGTACTCACTCTACATGTCATCCCAGTCTTGGTTCTCTTGTGGTTTCTCTTGTTTGCTCTGGTCAGTAGGTGTATCTGTGTTATTTAACATTGTTTGCGCAGGTTCATCCCATCCTAAGCCAACTCAAGACCACAAGGTAAGTATATGCATCACAGTCATGTGAATGAGAAGTTCTTGCTAATGTACATACTGTTTGCAAGAAGGACTCATGAGCATGAAGGTACATTTCTCACATTCACATCATTTGCTCTGATGCATATAGCCAAGATACATGTAACACATTGCTTACTCTGTCATGTTTACGCATTCACATGCTCCTATATTCAATATTCATATGATTGCGTACATGTAGGGGGAGCCTATGCATGTTACATGTCTTTCCAAAGCTTTACTTGCTATTCTCCATATCTTTATCTAAAGCTTTGATGTATGTTGTCATCAATTACCAAAAAGGGGGAGATTGAAAGCACAAGTGCTCCCTGGGTGGTTTTGGTCATTAATGTCAACATATCTCTTGTTGGACTAACACTTTTACCTAGTATGTTTCAGATAAGTTCAACAATGGAGTGGCATGGACTAGAGGATGTGGAACCCCTTCAAGATGCTAAGGACAAGGATTGGCTCAAGCTTCAAGATCAAGACTCTACATTTTCTATTTTAGTGATCTAAGCTCACATTGAGTCTATAGGAAAATCCAATACTATCAAGAGGGGATGAGGTGTTGCTTAATGGCTTGCTTGCTCAAAGTGCTTAGTGATATGCTCCAAAACCCTCAACTACCTTCCAACATCCACATATAACCTAAACCAAAAGTCAAACTCGGCCCCACCAATTCTTTCTATCCGGAGCCACTGAGTTCAGTTAACATAGCCACTGCCAGAAACCCTAATCAGTCCGATCTCACCGATGGGATCTCGGTCTCACTGAGATGGCTTGCAAATTCTCTGTTACCTGTTGCAATATTTTCGGTCCCACTGAGATATGCAATCGGCCCCACCGAGTTTGCTTGGCCAACTCTCTGTTTCGCTTATTACCCAAATCGGTCCCACTTAGTTTGAGTAATCGGTCAAACCGAGTTTTGGTTTTACCCTAACCCTAGCACATCGGTTCCACCGAGTTGAACTAGTCGGTCCCACCGAAAACCCTAACGGTCACTAGGTTTACTAAATCGGTCCGACCGAGTTTTTCCCTTCGGTCTCACCGAGATTGGTAAATTGAGTGTAACGGTTAGATTTTGTGTGGAGGCTATATATACCCCTCCACCCACTCTTCATTCGTAGAGAGAGCCATCAGAACATACCTACACTTCCAATACACATTTTCTGAGAGAGAACCACCTACACTTGTGTTGAGGTCAAGATATTCCATTCCAACCATATGAATCTTGATCTCTAGCCTTCCCAAGTTGCTTTCTACTCAAATCTTCTTTCCACCAAATCCAAATCCTGTGAGAGAGAGTTGAGTGTTGGGGAGACTATCATTTGAAGCACAAGAGAAAGGAGTTCATCATCAACACACCATTTGTTACTTCTTGGAGAGTGGTGTCTCCTAGATTGGCTAGGTGTCACTTGGGAGCCTCCAACAAGATTGTGGAGTTGAACCAAGGAGTTTGTAAGGGCAAGGAGATCGCCTACTTCGTGAAGATCTACCGCTAGTGAGGCAAGTCCTTCGTGGGCGACGACCGTGATGGAATAGACAAGGTTGCTTCTTCGTGGACCCTTCGTGGGTGGAGCCCTCTGTGGACTCGCGCAACCGTTACCCTCCGTGGTTGAAGTCTCCATCAACGTGGATGTACGATAGCACCACCTATCGGAACCACGACAAAAACCTCCGTGTCTCCAATTGCCTTTGAATACTCCAAACCCTTTTCTTTACATTCTTGCAAGTTGCATGCTTTACTTCCCGCTGCTCATATACTCATTGCATGCTTGCTTGATATTTATTGTGTTTGTTAAACTTGCTCTTAAACTCCACTTAAACTTAAGAATATTAAAAACTGCAACTTTTGGCACTTAGTGTCTAATCACCCCCCTCTAGACACCTCTTCTCGATCCTTTCAATGGATGATACAATGAAAAAGTATGAGCATCGACATCTAGCAATGTGTGTGTGAACATAAATATAATGTCGCTGGGAAATACATACTCCCCCAAGCTTAGGCTTTTGGCCTAAGTTGGTCTATGGCCACGGCTGGCCTGGCGGATATCCATAATAGTAGCTGGGGTCATACTGTGATGCAGCGGCTATCGCCTGCTGAGCTGCAGCATGGCGATGAGTGGCCTCCTCTCTCCTCTCGTACTCATCTGCCTCCTCTCTGGTAATAGTATACTTCCTCTTGCCTGATAATCAAAGATGGCAGGAGCAGGGAAAGTAATATGGACAGAACGGCGTCTATCAAAGATTAGTCGATACTGGAGAGGTGATTCATTCCTCTCGACAAACTGGTGGTCAACCATAGCATTAAAATCTAGATAAGCAGGTGGTAATTCAATATCATCTTTGCGTATATCTATACCAAGAAAATTATCTATGCGGGTTGCATAAATTCCTCCAAAGAAATCTCCATTATATCTGTTATGGTGCAACCTACGTGCAACAATGGCTCCCAAATTATATGATTGGTCTCCTAACACAGCACTCCTAAGAATACTGAGGTCAGGGACACACATGTGGCATGCCTCATCTTTACCATTGATGCATCTACCTATGAAGAGAGCAAAATAATGTATAGCAGGAAAGCGAATGCTCCCTATGGTAGCCTGTGTAATATCTCTAGATTCTCCCACAGTTATGCTAGCAAGAAAATCTCTAAATTCAGATTTCCGAGGATCCCTTATACTACCCCATTGTGGAAGTTTGCATGCAGTGGTAAAATCCTCTTAGTCCATAGTGTAAGATTTATCATAAAGATCAAACATGACAGTTGGAGAATTATGTGAAGTTGAAAATTCAAACCTCCTCACAAAGGAACTAGTGAGATTGTGATACTGGCTGCACTTCTTTTCCTCGAAGCTCACAAGATCAGCGTTACACAAATATGCGTTAAATTCTTCTTTAATTCCCGCCCGATCCATAAAGTTCTCAGAAGGCCATTCACAAGGACACACTGGAGTGTTTCTTGGTGGCTCTTCGTCAGCATCACGCATTGCAAGCCTGGGTCCTTGCTTCCTTGAGGAACCACCTTGGAACATTTTCCTAAGCATTTTTCTTCCTCTGAAAAATTCTTAAATTTTTTAGTAACTTCAAAATATAAGTAAATCAAACTCAATAATATTGATAGCAACTACTCCTACAAGTGCCTAGGGCCTATATCATGCATCAAAACTACTTTTGACCATATAAATTTGACATGCAAGCTCAAGAACAAGGTCACCTATGCAGCAAAAATTTGCAATGAATAAAGCACTAGAAAAACACTAATTGGACCATTGGAGGAGTCACATACCAAGGAACAATCTCCCCAAGCAGTTTTGTGAGAGGTGCTTTGAGCAAGGAGATCGAAAATGGCAGCAAGATGATCTAGAACTCGTGCTTGAGCTGGATATTCGTGTTTGTGGGAGGAAGATGAAGTGTGTGGGTGCAGGAATAAGTGGAGGAGGGCCACCGTGGGCCCACGAGGCAGGGGGCGTGCCCTAGAGGGGTGGGCGCGCCCTCCACCCTCGTGGGCAGGTGGTTGACCCCCTGGTGTGTTCTCAGTTCCATAAATCCTCAAATATTCTAGAAAAAATCATATTTACATTTCAGGGCATTTGGAGAACTTTTATTTTCAGGTATTTTTATATTGCACGAATAATCAGGTAACAGACAGAAAAATATTTATTTTATTTTATTTAATATAAATATCAGAAAGTAAAAGTGGGGTACAGAAGGTTGTGCCTTCTAGTTTCATCCATCTCATGATCATCAAAAGGAATCCACTAACAAGGTTGATCAAGTCTTGTTAATGAACTCATTCCAAATAACATGGAACCGGAGAAATTTTGAATAACACTATGTTACCTCAACGGGGATATGCACATCCCCAATAATAAGAATATCATATTTCTTCTTGACGGTAGGAAGAGGAAATTCAAAACCTCCAAATATAATCGATGGAATTTTTCCAATAGAGTTGATACTATGAACTTGAGGTTGTTTCCTCGGAAAGTGTACCGTATGCTCATTACCATTAACATGAAAAGTGACATTGCCTTTAGTGCAATCAATAACAGCCCCTGCAGTATTCAGAAAGGGTCTTCCAAGAATAATAGACATACTATCCTCCTCGGGAATATCAAGAATAACAAAGTCTGTTAAAATAGTAACGTTTGCCACTACAACATGCACATCCTCAAAAATACCGACAGGTATAGCAGTTGATTTATCATCCATTTGCAAAGATATTTTAGTAGGTGTCAACTTATTCAAATCAAGTCTACGATATAAAGAGAGAGGCATAACACTAACACCGGCTCCAAGATCACATAAAGCAGTTTTAACATAATTTCTTTTAATGGAGCATGGTATAGTGGGTACACCGGGATCTCCAAGTTTCTTTGGTATTCCACCCTTAAAGGTATAATTAGCAAGCATGGTGGAAATTTCAGCTTCCAGTATCTTTCTTTTATTAGTAATGATATCTTTCATGTACTTAGCATAAGGATTGGTTTTGAGCATATCAGTTAATCGCATACGCAAAAAGATAAGTCTAATCATTTTAGCAAAGCGCTCAAAATCCTCATCATCCTTTTTCTTGGATGGTTTGGGAGGAAAAGGCATGGGTTTCTGAACCCAAGGCTCTCTTTCTTTACCATGTTTCCTAGCAACAAAGTCTTTCTTATCATAACGTTGATTCTTTGATTGTGGGTTATCAAGATCAAAAGCAGGTTCAATTTCTATATCATTATCATTACTAGGTTGAGCATCATCATGAACATTATCATTAGTTTCAGGTTCATTACCAGATTGTGTTTCAGCATCAGAAATAGAAATATCATTTGGATTCTCAGGTGTTTCAACAATAGGATCACTGGAAGCATGCAAAGTCCTATCATTTCTCTTTTTCTTCTTTTTAGAAGAACTAGGTGCATATATATTATTTCTCTGAGAATCTTGCTCAATTCTCTTAGGGTGGCCTTCAGGATACAAAGGATCCTGAGTTATTCTACCAGTTCTAGTAGCCACTCTAACAGCATAATCATTATTCTTACTATTCAATTCATTGAGCAAATCATTTTGAGCTTTAAGTTCTTGTTCTACTTGAGTGGTAACCATAGAAGCATGTTTACTAATAAGTTTAAGTTCACCTTTTACATTAGCCATGTAATCACCGAAGTGTTCAAGCATATTTGAATTGTTTTTCAATCATCTACCAAAATAAGCATTAAAATCTTCTTGCTCAGCCATAAATTTATCAAACTCATCTAAGCACGGGCTAGCAAATTTAGTAAATGGGATTTCATCTTTATCATATCTATAGAGAGAATTTACCTTTACTACATGTGTCGGGTTATCAAGACCATGAGTTTCTTCCATAGGTAAAGGATTAATATTATACATTTCTTCAAGAGGCGGTAAATTAAGACCATGTATTTCTTCAATAGGAGGTAAATTCTTAACATCTTTAGCTTTAATACCTTTTTCTTTCATAGATTTCTTTGCCTCTTGCATATCTTCAGGACTGAGAAATAGAATACCCCTCTTCTTCGGAGTTGGTTTAGGAATATGCTCAGGAATTGGCTCCGGAGGTGTCCAATTGTTTTCATTTGTCAACATATTGTTCAATAAAATTTCAGCTTCATCCGGTGTTCTTTCCCTGAAAATAGAACCAACACAACTATCCAGGTAATCTCTGGAGGCATCAGTTAGTCCATTATAGAAGATATCAAGTATTTCATTTTTCTTAAGAGGATGATCATGCAAAGCATTAAGTAATTGGAGAAGCCTCCCCCAAGCTTGTGGGAGACTCTCTTCTTCAATTTGCACAAAATTATATATGTCCCTTAAAGCAGCTTGTTTCTTATGAGCAGGGAAATATTTAGCAGAGAAGTAATAAATCATATCCTGGGGATTACGCACACAACCAGGTTCAAGAGAATTAAACCATATCTTAGCATCACCCTTTAATGAGAACGGAAATATTTTAAGGATATAAAAGTAGCGAATTCTCTCATCTTTAGTGAATAGGGTGGCTATATCATTTAATTTAGTAAGATGTGCCACAATAGTTTCAGATTCATAACCATGAAAAGGATCAGATTCAACCAAAGTAATTATATCAGGATCAACAAAGAATTCATAATCCTTATTAGTAACACAGATAGGTGAAGTAGCAAAAGCAGGATCAGGTTTCATTCTAGCACTTAGAGATTGCTTGCTCCATTTATATAATAACCTTTTGAGTTCATTTCTATTTTCGCAAGCTAAGATAGAGAAAGAAGCTTCTTGATCAAAAACATAACCCTTAGGAATAACAAGTTATTCTTCATCATCACTTTCATCAGTATCATCAAATTCAATATTTTCAATTTCTCTAGCCCTAGCAATTTGTTCATCAAGAAAATCACTAAGTGGCATAGTAGTATCAGGCATAGAGATAGTTTCATCATCAATAACATGCGACATATCAGAATGAATAGCAGAAGCAGGTGTAGGTGTCGCAAACTTACTGATAACAGAAGGTGAATCAAGTGCAGAGCTAGATGGTAGTTCCTTACCTCCCCTCGTAGTTGAGGGATAGATCTTGGTATTTGGATCTCTCAAGTTCTTCATAATGATAAGCAGATCTATATCCCAAGTGACCCAAAGAATAGAGCTATGCTCCCCGGCAACGGTGCAAGAAAATTGTCTTGATAACCCGCAAGTATAGGGGATCGCAACAGTTTTCGAGGGTAAAGTATTCAACCCAAATTTATTGATTCGACACAAGGGGAGCCAAAGAATACTCTCAAGTATTAGCAACTAAGTTGTCAATTCAACCACACCTGGAAACTTAATATCTGCAGCAAAGTGTTTAGTAGCAAAGTAATATGATAGTAGTGATAGCGGTAGCAAAAGGTAACAGTAGTAAAAGTAATGTTTTTGGTATTTTGTAGTGATGATAGCAATAGCAACGGGAAAGTAAATAGGCGAAGAACAATTTATGGAAAGCTCGTAGGCAATGGATCAGTGATGGAGAATTATGCCGGATGCGGTTCATCATGTAACAGTCATAACCTAACGTGACACAGAACTAGCTCCAGTTCATTGATGTAATGTAGGCATGTATTCCAAACATAGTCATACGTGCTTATGGAAAAGAACTTGCATGACATCTTTTGTCCTACCCTCCCATGGCAGCGGGGTCCTTACGGAAACTAAGGGATATTAAGGCCTCCTTTTAATAGAGTACCGGAACAAAGCGTTAACACATAGTGAGTACATGAACTCCTCAAACTACGGTCATCACCGGTAAGTTTCCCGATTATTGTAACTTCGGGGTTAACGGATCATAACACATAATAGGTGACTATAGACTTGCAAGATAGGATCAAGAACACTCATATATTGATGAAAACATAATAGGTTCGGATCTGAAATCATGTCACTCGGGCCCTAGTGACAAGCATTAAGCATAGCAAAGTCATAGCAACATCAATCTCAGAACATACTGGACACTAGGGATCAAACCCTAACAAAACTAACTTGATTACATGATAGATCCCATCCAACCCATCACCGTCCAGCAAGCCTACGATGGAATTACTCACGCATGGCGGTGAGCATCATGAAATTGGTGATGGAGGATGGTTGATGATGACGATGTGGACGGATTCCCCTCTCCGGAGCCCCGAACGGACTCCAGATCAGCCCTCTCGAGAGGTTTTAGGGCTTGGAGGCAGCTCCGTATCGTAAAACGTGATGATTTCTTCTCCTTGATTTTTTCTCATCAAAACTCAATATATGGAGGTGGAGTTGGAGTCGGAGACGCAACAGGGGGCCCACGAGGTAGGGGGGCGTGCCCTAGGGTTGCAGGCGCGCCCCCACCCTCGTGGCATGGTGGTGGGCCCCCTGGCCTCCATCTTTTGCAGGTATTTTTCTTATTTTCCGAAAAGTAGCTCTGTGAAGTTTCAGGTCATTCCGAGAATGTTTGCTCCTGCACATAAATAACACCATGGTAATTCTGCTGAAAACAACGTCAGTCCGGGTTAGTTCCATTCAAATCATGCACGTTAGATTCCAAAATAAGGGCAAAAGTGTTTGGAAAAGTAGATACTTTGGAGACGTATCACGAGGCCATATATGCATATGCTAGGCTCGTCAAGTTTAACCCGAGTATTCTGCACTTGCAAAATTGGTTTGCACCCGTTGTATGTGAACGTAGAGCTTATCACACCCAATCATCACGTTGTGTCTCGGCACGACGAACTGTAGCAATGCTACATACTCAGGGAGAACACTTATACCTTGAAACTTAGTCAGGGATCATTTTATAATGCTACCACCGTACTAAGCAAAATAAGATGCATAAAGGATAAACATCACATGCAATCATCATCATCTTGTGCCTTTGATCTCCATCTCCAAAGTACCGTCATGATCTCCATCGTCACCGGCTTGACACCTTGATCTCCATCGTAGCGTCGTTGTCGTCTCGCCAACTATTGCTTCTACGACTATCACTACCGCTTAGTGATAAAGTAAAGAAATTACATGGTGATTGAATTTTATACAATAAAGCGACAACCATAAGGCTCCTGCCAGTTGCCGATGACTTCTACAAAACATGATCATCTCATACAACAATTTATATCTCATCATGTCTTGACCATATCACATCACAACATGCCCTGCAAAAACAAGTTAGACGTCCTCTACTTTGTTGTTGCAAGTTTTACGTGGCTACTACGGGCTTCTAGCAAGAACTGTTCTTACCTATGCATTAAAACCACAATGATTTTTCGTCAAGTGTGTTGTTTTAACCTTCAACAAGGAGCGGCCATAGTCAAACTCGATTCAACTAAAGTTGGAAAATTAGACACCCGCAGGCCACCTGTGTGCAAAGCACGTCGGTAGAACCAATCTCATGAACGCGTTCATGTAATGTCGGTCTGGGCCGCTTCATCCAACAATACCGCCGAATCAAAGTAAGACGTTGGTGGTAAGCAGTATGACTATTATCATCCACAACTCTTTGTGTTCTACTCGTTCATATCATCTACGCATGGACCTGGCTCGGATGCCGCTGTTGGGAACATAGTACACTACAAAAGAAAGACACATCCGTGACATTTTGGGCCGAACGAGTTTTTTTTCTGTCATACATATGACACTTCTATGACGATAATTGTGACAAAACCCGGTATCATCATAGATGTGGTGGGCTCCTACTTCTATGACAAAAAATCATGACAGAAAATGGGCTTTTCATCCTGGGCGGGCCGGAGACGCAGCTGCATGACATTCTTTGGGCCGTCCATGACAGAAAAAATCGTGGTAGAAGCGAGGGGGACGAAAATTTTGGGGAGTTCCCGGTTACGGTGGGAAGTCGGGGGCCGAGCGATGCGCGTTTCTCTCGTACATGTACGCGCATGTGTGCGAGGCGTTGGCTCTAACTGAACCCGAGCGAGGCGTTGGGCTCTAACAGAACACGAGCGATTGCACTACAAGATACGCGTTACTGAACTCGAGGGATCGATCGATGGATGTTAACTGAACCCGATTGAGCGATTCCTTCGCTACTGCTGCTAACTGAAGCCGATCGATGGGATGAACAGTGAGCGTTGCAGGGGGGTTTGGATGAACAGTGAGCGGTGGCGTTGCCTCTGGATGAACAGGACCCCGTGGTGTGGTGGAGGGCTGGATGAATTGTAGACGGTGGAGGGGAGCCCGTGGAGGGGTGGATGAACAGGACCCCATGGTGTGAAGGGCTGGATGAACAGTAGACGATGGAGGAGTGGTTGAACAGGACCCCGTGGTGTGGAGGGCTGGATGAACAGTAGACGGTGGAGGGGTGCCCGTGGAGGGATGGTTGAACAGGACCCCGTGGTGTGGAGGGCTGGATGAACAGTAGATGGTGAAGGGGTGGTTGAACAGTAGCTGGTGGAGTAGCGCGTGGTGGAGGCTGGATGAACAGGAGCCCGTGGAGGCTGGAGGAGGTCGACGGTGGAGATGAACAGTATCCCGTGGAGTCCCGTTTTGCGGTACGCCACACCCCTCCCGATGAACAGGACCCCCGTTTCGACCATAGCGCTCCAACGCAAGTCCATTTCCTCCGTTTTGCGGTACGCCACACCCCTCCCGATCAACAGGACCCCCATTTTGACCGTAGGAGGTCCGTTTCCTCCGTTTTGTGGTACGCCAGACCCCTCCCGATGAACAGGATCCTGTTCCGAACGTGGCCAGTTGAGCACAAGGTCGTTTCCTCCGTTCGGCGGTACGCCAGGCCTCGTTCCATCGCATGTTCCGTCCAAGCCCTCCCGATGAACACGACGCATTCCGTTGCCTCCCCATGAACACGACGACGATGCTGTTTCTCCGTTCCGACCCAGCAATGTACACGAGCCCTGGCCGTACGTATGCGTGAGTAGGCGTTCGAGACCCCACCCGTATGTACACATACGTGGCCGTATTTTCTTTCTTGCACCCTAGCCGTTGTATGTATGTGTACATGCTACGTGCGCGCCTCTACTACGACACGTGTGCGCGTCTACTACGACACGTGCGCGCCTCTACATCAACCAGTATGTACGTACACGTTCGCGACCAGAATGACAATGCTATGTACGCTTCGACCAGGTGGGTCCCGACTGTCAGGCACTTCCTTGTCTGCGAAGATGTAGCTGGTGGGTCCCAGCAGTTAGGGGGCGAATCGTTTTTTTGCCCAGACGCACTTCCTTGCATGCGAAGATGTAGCTGGTGGGTCCCAGCAGTCAGGGGGAAACCTTTTTTTGCGAAATACAGTGGCCCGTCCGATGGGTCCCAGCTGTCAGGTGGAGGAATCATTATTTTCCGCGTAGTAAGGAGGCACTTCCTTGTTGCGGCCGTGGACCCAGCTGTCAGCCTCTCCACGTACAATCCACGTCCGATGGAAGTCGTTCCTTGACCATGTTGACCACGCCGCGCCGAGAGCACCAAGGCGATGGACGACGGCGAGGCCTAGGAAGGGGACGACATGGAGGCAGGGAAGACTCGGCAGTTGTTTCCCATGCGGAGGGGAGTACGACTGTATGAGGGTTTACTGGTTCATCTGCCGTCGCCGGAGAATAACAGCAGGTGTGGGTGAGTAGAGGGATGGCTAGGCCAGCCATGGGAGTATGGTCGGGCGGTGAGGCCTGCATGACAGCACAGCCGGCCGCGAGGAGGAGGGAGCAGGCAGTCCCACCGGCGCTTGTTTGAGCGGCTGGAGCAGGAAGAGCAGAGATTGAAGAAGCACGACTGTCGTTGGATGGACATCCAACAGTCAGTGCTTGTGCGTTAACCTTTTTTTTAGGAAAGCCTCAAATCTGTGGAAAACAGCATATAGCCCATCTGCCATTATTTCTAATAATTTACAGCCCATTTGCTAATTCTTAAGGTTTTTTGGAGCCCATATTCTTTTTGTTAGCATTACAGCCCATATTGTGGCAATGGTTAAAAAATTATACAAAATTTTGCTTATTTCGGTGTGGTCCGAACTGTTTTTAATCCTGAAATTTCGACTCACATTCAAACTGATTTTAAAAATAAATGTATATCAATATAAAATCCAACAAATTCTCCACGCATAAAAATTAATGTAATTTAAAATCTTGAAATGAAAAAAAAATATTTGAAACGAATTGCCGGTTTGATGTGTTTTAAAAATGTACAACCCATTGCTCATTACTGATGGGCCATTTTCTCGGCCAGCCGAATGAAAGCTCTCCTCGTCTTGAAAGATTTGCAGCCCAACAGGCCTGACAAAGCGACTTACTTGGCAAATCACAAAAAACTGGGCTGTGGTCGTGGACCCAGCTGTCAGCCTCTCCACGTATAGTACTCTTCCGATGGAAGTTGTTCCTTGACCACGTTGACCACGCCGCGCGGAGAGCACCACGGCGGTGGACGACGGCGAGGCCTAGGAAGGGGACGACGCGGCAGTGGAAGCCCGCACGGAGAGGACTACGAGGGTTCACTGGTTCGGCTGCGGTGTGAGGCTGCCTTCGCCGCAGGGCCTGGCCAGCAGTGGGAATAGTAGGGGGTGGTGAGGCCTCTGCGGCAGCACAGCCGGCCACGGGAGGCAGGAGCATGCGGCATGACCGGCACTGCTTTGGGCAGCTGGAGCAAGAAGACCAGAGGTTGAAGAAGCACTAAGGCCGTTGGATGGACATCGTATGGTCATTGGAGCTAGAATCGTTCATATTGACTAAGTTGACAAAGCCCTTCGTCCCCGTCAACTTAGTAGGCCCACAAGTCAGTCTCCCAGCAAGGTGGGTCCTAGCTAGCCCGGGGGGTATTCATTTTTTGTGCATAATAAGGAGGCACTTCCGGTGGGTCCGAGCTGACAGCGGGGGGAACGTTTTTTCGCGAAATATGGTGGCCCGTCCGGTGGGTCCCAGCAGTCAGGGGGAAACGATTTTTTTTCGCAAAATACTGGTGGCCCATCCAGTGGGTCCCCGCTGTCAGGTGGAGGAATAATTATTTTCCGCGTAATAAGGAGGCACTTCCTTGCGGCTGCCGTGGACCCAGCTGTCAGCCTCTCCACGTACAGTACTCTTTCGATGGAAGTCGGTCGTTGACCACGTTGACCACGCCGCGCCGAGAGCACCAGGGCGGTGGACGACGGCGAGGACTAGGAAGGGGACGACTCGGAGCCGGGGAAGACGCAGCAGCGGATGCCCACGCAAAGAGGAATACGAGGGTTCACTGGTTCGGCTGCGGTATGAGGCTGCTATCGCCGCAGAATAACAGGGGGTGTGGGTGAGTAGAGGGATGGCCTGGCCAGCGATGGGAGTAGTAGGGGGCGGTGAGGCCTCCGCGGCATCATAGCCGGCCACGGGAGGCAGGAGCACGCGGCACGACCGGCGCTGGTTTGGGCGGCTGGAGCAAGAAGACCAGAGGTTGAAGAAGCACTACGGCCGTTGGATGAATATCATACGGTAACAGGAGCTAGAATCGTTCATATTGACTAAGTTGACAAAGCCCTCCGTCCCCATCAACTTGGTAGGCCCAGAAGTCAGCCTCCCACTATGCTGGGTTCCAGCTAGCAGGGGGAATATTCATTTTTTGTGCGTAATAAGGAGGCACTTCCTTGCGTGTGAAGATAGCTGGTGGGTCCGACATGTCAGCGGGGGCACTTTATTTCGCGAAATACAGAGTCCCTTCCGGTGGGTCCCAGATGTCAGGTGGAGGAATCATTATTTTGCGCGTAATAAGGAGGCATTTCCTTGTGTGCGGCCATGGACCCAGCTGTCAGCCTCTCCACGCACAGTCTACTTCCGATGGTGTCGTTCGTTGACCACGTTGACCACGCCGCGTCGAGCGCATCCAAGGTGGTGGACGACGGCGAGGCCCCGGACAGCAACGAGCCGAAGATGGGAAGACGCAGGAGTAGAGTCACAAACAGAGAGGTGTACGAGGGTTAACTGGTTCTAGTGTGGTGTGGTTCGGCAGTCGGTGGAGAAGAACAGGAGGTGTGGAGGGGTGGAGGGATGGCCTGGCCAACGGTGGAGTAGCGCTTCATAGCGAAGCGTGCTAAGCAGAGCTGCTAGCAGCAGGAGGCGGGAGGTGGTCCCGACGGCGCTGGGGGAAGAAGACGAGAGATTGAAGATGGATGCCGGTCGTTGGATGTAAATCCAACGGCTAACATGTCAGAATCATTTGTTGACTAAATTGACAACGACTTGCATTGGCTTCGATCTATTGGCCCACATTTCAGCCTCCAAAAATGTGGCACGTATTCAACCCATTTTTTCAGAATTTACAATCTTTTTTTGCGCGTTATAGTCAATTTGATCTTTTTTTTGAATTACATCCATTAGCTGGGCTGGGTGAACAAATAATGTAGCGTCCATGCGGCCCATTTATTTTATTTCCTAAAAAATTACAGCCCATTTGCACTTTCTCGAAATACACGATTTTGCTGGGCTGATTCTAATTATAATGTTGGGTTGGGCCAGCAATGTTATCAAAAAATAAAAAGGGGCTCAGCATTTTGTTATAAATATATTTAAATAATAAGTGATATTATTACATTCGTCCTTAAATTTACAGTCTTACCAAGCTTTATATAATAACATATAAAATATATATTTTTAGAAAAATAGGGAGCATCTCCCCGGCTCCATTGCTGAGAACGAAACCACAACATATTCTGATACAGAAGCTCAAAGAGCAGTTCGAAAGCAAAGGTAGAAAAGCTACAAACTAGGGGGGTGGATGAACAAGTTCTCTGAATAACACAAATCACCCGAGCGGTGCCAAAGGCAGAGCAGATAGAGCACTCAAATGACACAAGGAGGGTCCAGTGAAGCCTTCATGGTCTTCAGCCGAGGGGCCGTGTCAGCCTGCGGCGACCAGTAAGCAAGCGAAGACACCGGGCTGGAAGGCGTAGCATGGTGGATATCCCTCTTTTTCGGTGCCAGGTGCCCATCGTCTTCATCAGAGATCTTGAGACGAGCCCACGGGTCCAGCCCCAGAGCAGGTCGAGCCTTGTTCAGCCACAAGTGATCGCCAACGGTTTCTGGAGGGATCTTGTTAGGGTTTCCACGAAGCTCATCAACTTGTCCTTGTCCGATTCGGAGGAGAGAATCGCCCAGTTCCTCACCATGTTCCTGATCAACCTCAAGACCTGCGGAATGGAAATCCAGGAGGTGTTACTGAAAAGCATAGCATTTCTATATTTCCAGAGGCACCAAAGGACAGCTGAGCTAACAATGTTAAAACTGAGCACTTTTTGGTAGCAATCCAGAATCTGGTGACAGATTCAAAGGATGAGCCAATCTGACTAGAGAAATATTCCTCAATCTGGGCCCAGAGATGTTTAGCAACTATACATTCAAAAAATAGGTGAGAACAAGACTCTTGTTCCAAGCAGTAAACACAATCAAGGGATTTGATGATGTGTCTCTTCCTAAGGTTATCCCTAGTCATCAATTTGTTTTTGGAGAGAAGCCAGAGAAATACATTAATTTTAGGGGGAACTCTCAATTTCCAGACAGCAGGGATAAACACGGGTTGAACCCCTCTAAAGTTGATAACATGATAGAGGGAGCTGGAGGAATACTTCCCCTTATTGTCCAGCTACCAAATCAGGGCATTCGGCTCGACAGTAAAGTTAATGCTTTTGGCAATTTCCTCCAACTGGAACCATTTTTCCATGAGACTATCACTAAAGTTCCTTCTAAAAGAGAGTTTTAGGCATTGACCGTCCCAAACTTCATTGACACTTTTGTTAAGCTCATTGCGGACAGAGTAAATAAGCCAAAATTGGACTGCTAGGGGGGATGTGCCAAACCAAGTATCTTCCCAGAACCTGGTTCTGCTCCCATCCCCTATGTTCCATCTGTAGCCAAATTTCACAGCATGCATAATAGATTTTAATCCTTTCCAGAATCTAGAGGTCTTAGGGTTGGAGGAAGGGACAAAAATATTAGGTTTATTTCCTAGGTATTTATGGGCAATAAGAAGCTTCCAGGGTTTTAGGTCTTCCTCATAGAATCTTTTAACCCAAGACCCTAGAAGACAGATGTTAATTTCTTGGAGGTTAGGTATGCCTAGGCCTCCAAAATCTTTTTTCATAGAGACTAGGGCCCAATTAGCAAGGTGTAGCTTCCTATTTCCCTCAAAATCATTCCACAAGCAATGAGACATCTGAGAATTGATGAGGTTCACTGCCCATTTAGGGAACTTGAAGAAGGAGAGGAGATACACTGGAATGCTAGCCAAACAAGCTTGTATGAGGATCAATCTATCTCTGTAAGAGAGAAGTTTGCCCCTCCACACAGCAGTCCTTTTAATGATTTTATCCAGAAGGGGTTGGATATCCTCTCTCCTCAGTTTATCATAGTGGAGAGGGATACCTAGGTACTTAATGGGGAAGTTACCTTTATTACAGACTAGAATAGAGAGGAAGTCAGCTAACTCCTAATCATCCATGTTGATAGGGATGAGTTCACTTTTAGAGTAGTTGATTCTTATGCCTGAGACTTGTTCAAACCAGGTTAGAACAGTTTTCAGATTGCTAGCATGTGTGGAGTCATTGTCTAAGAAAAGGATGGTATCACCTGCATATTGAAGGCAGATGATGCCACCAGGGTAGACCTCAGGACAGAGCCCTGCAATCAGACTATGATCAGCAGCTTTGCTCAGCATTTTAGTAAGAACGTCCACTACTAATTAAACAAAAGCGGGGAGATGGGGTCACCTTGCCTAAGGCCTTTACCAGCAAGGAAAAAACCACTTTCACAGTTATTTAACTTGACCCCAACATACCCCCATGAGTAAGTTGCTGGATCCAACTCTCCTCTATGAAAGGCTTGGAAAAGATCTAAGAGATCATTTTTCACCAAGTCCCAAAAATGCTGGTAAAACAAGAAGGGAATCCCATCAGGACCAGGAGCCCCATCAGGATAAGAGCTAAAATGGCTTCCTTCACCTCTGTCTCTGAAAAAGGGGCTTCTAGCAGCTCATTTTCAGCAGGAAATACTTTTTCAGAAGCAGAGAAAAACTGTTTTGTAGAGAGAACCCAGAATGGTTTTCTTTCTTAAACAGGTCTTTGTAGAAGCCACTAGCCACTTTCAGCATCTCATCTACCTCACTAACAGGGCCATTAGGGCCATCAAGGGAGTGAATGAGGGTTTTCCTCCTCCTCTGGTTAGCTACTACATGGAAGTAAGCAGTATTTCTATCACCTTCCTTAATGTTCCTATCTCTAGACCTTTGTTTGGCTTTGATTTCTTCTTGAAGCCAAATTTTCTTGAGCTCTCCATGGACAAAGTTTAATCTATTAGTCTCAGCCACAGAGAGGTCAGTGGTTTCCGCCTTAATATCTAGAGAATCAAACTCAAGGAGGAGAAGCCTTTTGTATCTTCTAAGATTAGCTTCCTCATTGGAGTTCCACCCTTTGGTAGTTCTTCTAAATCTCCTGATTTTGATCTGCCAATTTTCAAGGGGGCAGCTGCTCCCAATAGGCTCATTCCAGATTTTCCTGACCAGCTCAGTAAAATCTTCTCTAAGCAACCACCACTTTTCAAATTTAAAACTATTGCTCTTTGGACTTTGGTTAAGACTAGAGTCCCAGAGCAAAGGAGTGTGGTCACTACCACATCTGGGCAGAGCTCTACAACTAGAAAGGGGAAAACTATCTAATTCTGTGTCATGGAAAATTCTATCAATGGTAGACATAATCCTGGAGCAGCACTTCCAACATATCTAGCAGAACTGTGGGTTTTCCTTCTGATAGGGCAATTCTCAACTTTATGGGTAACCATTTTGCAGATAAAACAACTCTTGGGTTTGACAGATTTATCCAAATGATGCCCTGGTTCCCCATAGTTGTAGCAGATCACCTCAGAGTATGCCATAAGGCCCGAAGCAGGGGCAGGAGCAGTTTTTTGGATGTCCTATCTCTTCTTTTGCTGATACTTGCCTTGAGATTTCCCATTGATCTGAGAGTCAGAACCACCAACAGATTGATCTTGGGCAATTACAGGAGCCTACCCAGATTGTGCCCCCATTTGGGGCGGAGTTGGGCCGTACCACTGCCCAACCGGCGCTCCCCCCATTGTGATAGGGGAAATTCATCGGAGTTCCTGGTTCCTTCTCATCCTCCAGCCAGATGTTGTCTCTCAGGAAGCAGAAATAACCACCAGACAGCTCAATTGAAGCAGATTGCAAGCCTAATTTCAATCTTCTGCAGGTTTGGGGGAGAGGTAAGGTAGGGGATCCACCTACTCCGGCTCCAGTGACGTGCTGGTGGGCAGGAGTCCAGTGAAGCATCCCCATCTCGCAGCACGGCGTGGATCTCCTGAATTCACTTCTCCTTTCGCCCATCGAACGAACGCAATCGGCGGCTCACTGGGGTGGGGCATTATGTGCTTCTCCGAGAAATCTCCTTCGAAGTAGATCCGCAGGGCTAGATTCAGCAGCTCCCAATCCACATGATCCTTACACATCCGAGCATACCTGCGCGAGTGAGAGAACGGATTCGGTCCCTCCTTGGCTTCCTCCCTCGCAGCTTCCTCCTCTGCTTCCCTCCATTCGCGCATGCACTGGGTCCAGGAGAGAGCGTCATCACGGATCCGCATCGCCCGCTCCCTCCATCTCCCCCCCGAGTCTCCCGCAGCACCGCCGGCGCGACGGAGTCGAGCGGCTAGAGCATCCGCGGGAAGACTTTGTAGACATGTGGGAGATGCATCTTGTACATCTGCCTGTCTTCCAGCCATTCCCCGTGGATATGGTCGGCGACTCCATGGGGCGCGCGAGCGAACTTGCTGAGGGGGGCAGGCGCGCCCGGAGTCAGGAGGCGGGGGTGGCGGCGAGATCTATGGCGGCGGCGAGGGTGGAGGTAGTGGCGGGGGCGGCGGCGAGGGTGGAGGTGGTGGCGGGGGCGAAGGGGATCGCGAGAGCGGTTATCTATTTGCCAATTATGTGAACTAAACAGTCAACATATAAAATAATTTAAATATATATAATATAGTTAGAAGGGAAACATAAGTTGGACCTGGTGTTCCTATTATTATATAGAAAAATAGAACAGACCTCTGCGTTTTCTTCAAAAAAATACATAAATTGGGCTGCCAAAAATAAAACCTCGGATGGGAGGTCCATAGGCCGGTCGATATATGACGGCTCTAAGAAAATACAAACAGGACTATGGACCTCCCATCCGAGGACGTGGGCCGCGCATGTTAGAAATGAAAGCCTAGACGGGGCAGCCCAAAACCATGTCCAACACTTTCCAAAACTTCGTCCCTCGTTTTCTCTGTGTTTCGCACACTCGACATTGTGTGGACATTTTGACTGTGCATCATATGAAGATGTGCTATGCATGAATGTAGATCAACATGATGTTAACTGGCTGGTAGTTCCATTTTCGACCATGAATAAAACTTCCAACATGATGTTAACCCTGTTTGAAAAGGCCGTGTTAATATAAATGCTCTGCCTCTGAAAGTTACAGTTTCTTATCTGAAACTGAACTTGCAGTTTCTTATCTAAAACTGAAACTTGCAGTTTCTTCTCTGAGAATCACATTGTCTGCACTTTTATACTCCTATGAAACTACATTTTTTTAAGTGCTAAAAATAGATATCTAGAATTCATAAAATACTTCATATGCTCAATACTTCAAATCTGAAATTCAAAAGACATTCATATCTGAAATTACTCTCAAAATACACAACACAAAACACAATTCACAACCTGCAAATACTGACAACCCTAAGCTCCTCCTGACAATTCACAACCTGCCTGACTATTGGGCTGGGGGGGCAGCCCCCTCCTATTCCTCGGCGGCAGACAGCCGCCCCGTGAGACGATGTGAACGGCGAGGGAGACGATGGCGGGGAAGCGTCATCGGGCCAACTGCTTTTCTCCTCTTGCATTTGGGTTCGATCGACGAAGACTCCACCGGCTTGCTCTGGCAGGACACCCTCACAAACGGCACCCTGTAGATGCTCGATCCTTCAATCTCTGGTGGATGCTCCATCTGGGATCGATACTCCCACCACCGCTCCCTCATGGTCGGATTCGGTGAATTTGTTTGCTCCATGGCCTAGAGGAGCAACTCTATGTACTCCGGCGCGACTCCCTCCGGGAGTATCGCCGCCTTTTCGCTCTATTGTAGATATTTGGCCATGTATGTCGCCGTCGCCGCTAGTTGGTCCTTATTGTCAAACCAAGACTGTATCTCCAACATCCTAGCTAGCTTCATAGGGTCGCCATCTGTGATCCTCACGTATCGGTTGTACTCCTCCATCGATCTACTTCTCCACAGCACCTTCACTCGCCGGCGGTGGTTTTTGAATGGAAGAGGAGAGGAGCAGCGCTGGTTTTGGATTAGAACGGGAGAGGAGCGACGCTGGTTTTGGACTGGAACAAGAGAGGAGGGGCAGTGGTTTTGAAATGGAAGAGGAGAGGAGCGGCGCTGCATTTAGATTGGAACAGGAGAGGAGCGGCGGTGGTTTAAGAGGAGAAGAGCGGAAGAGCGACGCTGGTCTTGGAAGTATTTTTTTGTTGTTTCACGTATTTTGGGTCAAAGTTTGACCACGTACTGTATTTGACAAGTAAAATGTGAATGCATGTCACCAAAAATTGTATCGTTTGGTTTGTATCTAAATGTACTTTCAAATTATACTCACTCCATTTTTGTATACAAGGCCACAAACTCATATTACAAGTACCAAGGTAAAAATCAATGCTATGTTTAAGTCAATGTTGCAAGCTAGCTTGTCACCTTGATTGTCGTGTTAATTAATGTGGTTTTTCTCTCCCAAGCACAACAAGCCAACCCTCTTACTCCTCATTGGTTGATTAATGTTGGGAATGCAAGCTAACCTTCTCACTCCCGCATGCACACAAGGGATATTAATGTCCTCGGGTGCTAGTACGAGGCAAACGCCATCAATTTTGCCTCGATTAATGTTAGTGGCCTTGTATAGTTGCAAATTGTAATTTTGATAGTGGCCTTGTATACAACGTATAACATATATTTTATGTGCGAAAATATGGTCAATTATGACCCAGAATAAAAGGGAGACTAGTTAATGTGGGGTCGCTTTCTTAATTGAAGGGTAAATTGATTTTGATTTTGATCCAGTCAGAGCGTGCCGGCCCTCTCGTCCAATCCTAAATCGCTGCCGCACGCTCCTCTCCCTCTTCTCCGTTGCAAAACCACCTCCTCTCCTCTCCATCATCTCCATTCCAAAACCACCGTCTCGCCTCTCCCTCTTCTCTATTGCAAGACCACCGTCTCTCCTCCATTTACTAGACGCTTTGCTCCATGGTGCAGGCGCAATCCATGGATGCAAAATTAGTATATTGTATACTATTTAAAAGTCAAGGGCGGGGCTTTTCCTGTGCGGTAGGCGGCGGGGCAGTTCTGCCTAGTCGGTTCGACAGAGACGCGAGAAGACGAGGGAGTAGGCTGCTGCAAACATAGGGCTGTGTGATTTGACAGCGAGTTACTGCTGGACAGGTGGGGCCCCGTGATTTGACTTGCCATTATCATTTTAACTGCGGCGCTGCGACCGGCGTGAGTCTCCCAGATTCCTGACCACCTCCATACAGGTGCCTCTCCCAATGCTCCACCATGTAGTAGAGGCTAGCTCTTGCATGAGAGGCCACTTCTCCACTTTTTCCTTGCCTCTCTTTCCTCCACGTATGCAAAAATGCCATGTAAAGCACACTATTGTACTTACTTTTACTTGCTCCTACAGGTGCTTAAGCTTGCCACATAAGCATAAAGTCTGATGTGGCAAGTTAATCAAGAAGAGAGAGACTCGTTTGGTAACCCAAGGAAGAAACGGTGCTAAGCGCGTGTACCTAGGTGAAAAGACAATTTTGAGTCTATAGCTAATTAAATGAAGCAAACTTAGCAACACCATTTCATTGGAAGAGGTCACTCCTTGGCAAATGCAATAAATACACACGCTTAGCACCGTTTCTTCCTTGAGTACGAAGAAAGAGATAGTGAGGAGTAAAAAAATACACTTATAGCCAACCTTGTTGTAGTATGAGTGACTAAGTGATGACTATGTATGACATGCCAACATCAGATAGCCTAACGCACCGTGTTAAATCTCCAAGGGCGCGACCGCGCGAGCGACGCGACGGTCGTGGTAGGCGCGACCATGATACGGGCTGCTGGCAGCCCTTGGATCTGAGATCAAACGATCGCATGCTAAGTTGCTGAAAATTTGCAGAATAACCCTCCAGGATAGGATATTCACCCATAGGTCTAGAATCACGCCATGCAACCGTTCGATCTCAGATCCAAGGGCTCTCGGAAGCCCGTACCATGGGAGAATGGAAAGCCACTACCCTGCCGTTCGCACGCTGGCAGTTCGCTCCTACTCGTCCCCACACGTCCTTCAATACTACGACGGTTCGCTCCTAGTCGTCTCGTCCATTCATATTACGGCAGTTCCACTAATCCTAACCCTCCTCCCAAATCCATGGCGTCCCAAATCTCCACGATCGGCGGTGAGTACAAGGTTAGAACCATCACCGGCGATGAGTTCGACGTCATCTACACCCGTTCTTCCGCGACGGTGAAAGGATGCCTTTCTCGCTTCAGACGCATGTTCGAAGACTCAGATGATGAGTGGGTCGCTGGGCTAGATGTTGAGTACACCACAGTCCTGGGACGAGAGAAGGATCTAAAGGACGAAGAGAGGAAGAAGCCCGCCATGATCCAGGTTTGCGTGCATGACTTATGCTTGGTCTACCACATATGTCATGCCGACGTTGAGTGCCAGGATTTTAAGGACTTCCTCGAGAGCAACCTAGTCAAAATCGTTACTGTAGACTTTGGTAACGACAAAGAAGTCCTGCATCAGATAGGCCTCGTTGTAGGCAACACCTTCGACCTCCAGAAGAATCAGCTGGTGTCCTCTCGTCAGCCTTCAATGCTGACCCTGGCAGGAGCCATGGTTCATCGTTCGTACGGTAAACTGGAGATACACGTTTCATCGTCATGCATGGCAGTGGAATTTACTAGATATAGACCACATCCACTATGCTGCAATGGATGGCTACCTTTGCTTCAATATCTACAAGGGTTGGATGAAGAGCAATAGCCAAGTGTGCGGTTCAAGCAAAGAAGTATCGGCCAAGAGGAACAGGGACAGGGACGAAGTCGAGGACGTGGACGAGGACTCCGAGTAAGGTGGCAGTGTCGTTGCTCATGGTGGTTCTAATGCAGTGTCTACCGGAATAGTTGCAAAGTTTAATTTCAGGTGTGCTTAATTTAATTTGAGGGGTGTGTTGTGCTGAGCCCCCAGCAGAACTATGTTATGTTTCTTCTTGTTACTTTAACTCTTCAGTACGTACATACTAGTATTTCTTACATTTCATATTTTAGTTGGTATAGTACTACCACTCGTTTCTTCACATTATATACGTACAATATATATGGCCAACATCATATAGTGAGCAGTTTAGTTGTCAAAGAATTTCAGGGTGCTTAGTTTTGTCAAAGAATTCCAGGATGCTTAGAGGGTGCTTGGATCCAAGGGACTTATTTTAGTCTGACTAAAAATAGTCTCTTTAAGAGGCTAAAGTTCCAAGCACCCCTGACTAAAGAGGGGCTAAAACTAGTCTTGAGACTAATTTTTTTAGTCAGGGGTACCTCTACTAAAATGTGGATTAGTCCTCTCTCTACTCATTTAACTCCTCTCCTTTAACACAGGCGAGTTCTGGATTGGAGGGTTTGGAGGATAATAAATGCTCATTAACTTGATTTTAGCCTTTTTAGTATTTGGATCCAAGCATGGGTGAGGCTAGCATGTTTTAGTCCCACTACTTTTAGTCATGCGACTAAAACGTATCCAAGCACCCTCTTAGTTTTATTTGAGGGGTGGGTTGTGCTGGACACCATTATTGTGACTAGCCTTTTTAATAGTACTATATGCATAATTTCGCGATGAGCGCTCTCTATATGTACCACCTTTTTTTAATTTCAAGTTTTGCTCCATGGCGCAATCCATCGATACTACTGCTGTACAAAAGTATACATTTTTTAAAAGGCTAGAGGGCGGGGCAGTCTAGCTTGGTCGGTTTCACGAGAGGCGAGGGCCTTTGTGATTTGACGGCTCATTACTGCTGGAAGGCGGGGCCTTGTGATTTGACTACTCATATAAATGCGCCGACGACCTAATCAAGGAGGAGCAAAGAACCGTGCGGTATACTCAAGTTTTCCACTGGAGTAGTACTGCGATGGAGGAGCACGAAACACGGCAGCCCAGTGCCATATGGCGATAAAAAATGATCTAATTTGCTAGTCATCTCATTGTTAGCATTGTTCTATTCATTCCCTCAAAAAACATTGTTCTATTCATGCCTCGCAGAGAACATGACACGTGCGGCGAAACACGCGAAGCAAAAGATGAAACACAGGAGCAAAATAAGAAGGAAGATTATCACCCCAAATGATCTAATTCGCCGCGAAGTCGTAACTGCTTCTTCATCGCCTCCACGACCTCCATCTCCTTGCGTGTCTCCTCCGCCATCTTCATCATTGTGTCCATGACGCGACATTTCTCAACGTGAACCTTCATCATCTGTTCCACGGCCATATTACGTACCTTGACAGCAGCCGGGTGCTCGATGCGGAGCTTCGCCAACTCTTCCTTCTGTTCCATGGAGAGGGCCCGTAGCTTCTTCATCGAGGAACTACTATTCTCATGCAGCTTCTTCCAGCCAGCGTTCTTCTCCTTCAACAGGTCAATCTCGTGGCAGAGCTTCGCATTGTCCTCCCGAAGTCGTAGGATTTCGCCGGTCGCCTTCTTCTCTGAGGAAATGCTCTTCTTCAGCAACATCACCAAGCCGGCGGTCAACTCCTCCTGCTGATTGAGCTCAGCGGGCATGTCGTCGAGGCTCTCCTTCAGCAACTCCATCAAGCCTTGGATGAACTCCTTCTGCTTATTGAGCTGATCGGGCATGCTGTCGAGGGATAACGACTCCAGCTCCGCCGGCTCGGCATGTTCGCCTCCGCGGCTAGGGCGCTCCTGGGAGCCATCGCCTGCCCGTGAGAGATCTTTCGACGTCTTTGCGTGGCGGCGAGCCCTCTCTTTTTTTCCGCAGCCTTGGTTGCCGCTCCCTTGTTACGAGTAGTTCTCGGCCTAGAGCTCTGCTCACTGGCCATGGCAACGACGGACGAAGAAGAAGCACTTATGAGGAGGAAAGGTAGAGTGATTTTCGGTTAGGTAGTTCCCCTTTTTATAACCTAAGTACTAGCACTAGTACTAATACCTGCATAGTGGGAACACGTTCAGGTTTGGTACGTACTACTAGTTGGTGTGAGAAGGATTTCGAATGTGATGGGATTGGTGCTCCTGAGGACGCATTGGGGGATTCATCCGACTGATTGTGCATCGTTCCTGCTTCCTCACCCTGCATGAATAGAACTCAGGTTTTGGCCTGATAGCTGTGAGAGCATTTTGGAGGGGGAGCCCCTCATGTAAAACTTGTGTTTATCGTATCAGTAGAAGCTACATCGCCCATGTGCCCGCGCCAAGTGGCTGGCTTAAGCGACGCGCTGGTCGGCTAGTTTACCTTTGTTCCGTGCTGGCCCTGAGGCAGCCCGCGGGGGGTTGTGGTGTCCTGAGTGTCCCCTGATTGAATCCGCAGGATCTACAGTAAAACACCCTCCTGAGAGGACGCAGCGGCGGCAGTCTGGGCTGCGCGCAAGCTAGGCCTGACCCGGCTCACGAGGGGCTCGCGAGGGGAGGCGGCTGAGGCGAAGTGGTAACCAAAACGCGAGAAATTGCTCGAACAAGACTAAGCACCCCTTCCCCGAACACACGCAAATCTCAAATTCGAATCCAACTTGAATCCAACGGGGGAAAGCGACAACCAAGGGGAAGAGCAATGAAAGCAAACAAAAGGCCGTGTCCGGCGCCTAGTCTAGTCTTGGACGTCTTCTCACCAGCGCGGAGCTAAGTGCTGCCACTGGGCATGGGAGGGAGCCCCAGGGCCTGAGGCCGGCACCCCTGAGACTCCGGGGCATGTACAGCCCCACTCATTATTACGTGAGAGTGTCACGGGGCGGCGAGCTTCACAGGCACTGGGCCTTCTTCACAGGTATTGGCCTTGCTTCATATCGCCAGATGAGGGCCCCGCCTTGCACCACACTCTAGTGCCATCAACGACGACCGGAAACCAGGACGCCGCCGATGGGGTAGAACGGTCGCCAACGGTTCCCCCGACGACCACGGGTCCTCCGCCGGGGGTAGGCCCTGGGGCACCTCCCCAGCGGAGGGCCTACCTCCTGAGAACACCTTGCTCCAAACGCCGCGGTGGTGATGTCGAATCCCTACCCCTCTCCTGCATCCCCCTGCGCCCTCCTCCCGAGGGGTAGGAGACTGTGGGAGCGGGGCAGCTGCCCGCCGTGGCAACCTGCACCTCCTGCGATCCATGGTTAGCGTATGCCTGCTGAAGAATTAGTGGTACCCGATAATCGTTGCCTCCAGCGTGCCCAGTGGGACCATCCCGAGACTCCTGGAAGGGCTCAGCTTCTGGCGCCTCGTCCCCCAGCTTGGGCTGAGGAACGAGCCTTGTTCGCCCTCGTGTGGGTGTCCTTGGTCCATCATGAGGGGCACGTACTCCTCTGGCGCCGTCATCCCGAAGGCCACGCTGTAGTGCTCTGCGTGCCACGCGGTCCTGCCTGACGCGCCTACCGTGGGTTGGCAGCGCGGCTATCCACTGGGGCCGCAGGTCGCGTTGAGTCCTTCTTCTTCACGGACCAGGAGCGGGGCTGCGTCGCCGCCGGTCCGGTGCTGACAGCCTCGCTGGTGTTCGAGTAGCCCTGGAGCCCGCGGGCGCGCGCGGGGCCCCCGCGTGGGCCGCCCTGGGTTGGAGATGGGAGCTGGGTGCAGAAGGGGTGAGCCCCTGAGGTGGCGAAGCCCAGGAGCTCTGCCACCCGCTCCAGCAGCACGTCGCGGTCGCCCTCCAGCAGTCTGCACTGCAGCAGCTCTCGGGCCACCGTGAGCGCGGCCCTTGAGTTCGCTTGCTCCCGGCGGGTGTACGGTGTCGTGGTCGCGGCGTGATTGGAGGCCCTTGCTGCCGACTGCGCCTGCCGTGGTGTGAGAGCTGTCGAAGCCTGTCCGCGTCGCCCGCGGCCTATAGCACCCCGCGGACCACGAGCTGCCTGGGGCATGGGGTCGCCCGAGGCGAGCGGCTCTGCACGGGCGGGCCATGCCACCCATGGGTCTAGGTTGCCCTCCTGGTCGCCGGGCATGATGATGACGACGCAACGGGGCACGGAGCGGTGGAAGACGAATTTCGGCACACCCCAACCTGGCGCGCCAAATGTCGGATTTCGGGTTCCGGCAGACCCTTGAGGTTCGAACACTGGGGTGCGCGCGGAGATTTCGCCTCCTACCTACCTGCACCCCTCCGCCATGCTAAGATCTAAAACTACGGAAAGAACAACACAAGAGACACAGGGTTTATACTGGTTCGAGCCACCGTTGGTGTAATACCCTACTCCAGTGTGTGGTGTGGTGGATTGCCTCTTGGGCTGATGATGATGAACATTACAAGGAAGAACAGCCTCGCGAGGGTCTGTTCTTGGCTAGGGCGATGAACTGCTCGGAGGAGTTCAGTCACCTTTCTCTCTCTCTCTCTCTCTTTCTCTGCTTCCTCCAACCGATCGAACCCCCTTGCTATGTGGGTGGCTGGTCCTATTTATAGAGGCCCTAGTCCTCTTCCCAAATATCGAGTGGGAAGGGAGCCAACAATGGCAGGCTAATTTGAAGGGGGACAGCAAGTATCAGCTATCCTGACAAAAGTAGTCTTCGCCTGCGCAAAGCTCTGGTGATGACGCCGTCTTGGGCTCCATGATGACCTCCGTCTCGTAGTCCTTCTGGTCTTGGTCTCGTTGCACCGAAATGGCAACCTTTGCCTGATGCCTCAATACTCTGCGGCTGCGCTTGCCCCCTTTGCACCAAAGAGGAAAGGAGGACGCTGCGCGGGCTAGCACCCGCCTGGCGCCCTGAGTCGACATGGCTTGCGTCACGGGCACCTCACGAGGTACCACGCCTTGATCTCTCCGCCTCCTCGTGAGCCAGCCTGACGAGGCCGTGCCTGAGGAAGCTCCGCGTCGTCCGCCCCGCGAGGCTTGGCCCCTCGCGAGGGTCTTGGGTTTGTGTTGGTGAAGATGGGCCGTGCTGGGCCCCCCTTTGAGCCACGCCGCAGGCCACAGGCAGGCAAGTCTGGGGACCCCCATTCCTAGAACGCCGAAAAATTTCAAGTACTACACTGCTCAAATGCGTAAATATTATGTTACTGTCAAAAATTGGCACAAAATACGAAGGAGACCAATGGAAGTACTACTAGAAACCCATGATTTAAATACTCGCATGCGCGCAGTGGAGTAATAATGTCTTTCTTCGGCCCTCACATCCACTCAATTTGCATGCGCTATATTAATTGACCATCAACGAAGTGAACGACTTTACACGCGTCAAATTATCACATGGGGTGGATCTTGGTACAAAATTGCGTCTGCCCGTGTACCCGCCTATGCGTGCATGGCATGCATGCACATCTTCGCTTCATGCATGTACCGCCAGTATGGCTCAGGGAGGATGAGTACATTCTTCTGGAACCAGCAACACGTCACTGTGATCAATCCACGGAAGGAGGTCGCGCCAACGCCTACACATGTGCCACGTGGCTTTATGAACTGTAAGAGAGGCACTGTGTAGCGTGTCATTGGTATTCTAATTTATGTGTTTTGCACATACTCGAAGTACTAGTAAGGTACACGTGCATTGCACGCATCAGATTTTGCAATCAAATTATGAATAAATACCACACTATAGCATGTAAGCTCTGAGTCATATATGCCTGATGTAGCCCTTCGTTTCATTCTTATAGTTCATCTCATTCAAAATCAATTAGTTTTTATAAAAAAGCTAAGAACGCGGGAATAGGAAAAACATGGGATTATAGTGGAATGTCGTCTTGAATCCTACATGATTGTACGAGTGTTTGATTGTGCATAGAAAAAACGCAGAATTCTTTCAAAGAGGTTTGAGTGGATGGGATGTTTCCTATGAAATCTAGTGCAAATGAATCATATGGAAAAATTCCTATGGTTTACAATCCTACGAATCAAACAACCAAGATAAGAAAAATTCCTAATGATTAGAATCCTCCAAAATTCCTTTGAGAATCCTTTGAATCAAAGAAGCCCTTAATCTATTTTATGATTCATGGAATTGTGCGTTGTAAAGCATAAAGTAAAAAACAAATAATGGCAATTCAACTAGAAAAAAGTTTGGGCAGTTATGATACGGAAGATTCTAGAACAAAAGAGAACCACTGTTGTTTTGAGGTTTGTGCATTATGCTTAAGTTCAACCATGGAGTCTGCTAGATTGTACATGTGGCAAAATCCGGTGGGGGGCTAGAAGATGGTGTGAGGGGCCGAGTGGAGAGAGACTATGAAGGAATGCACAAGTGCGAGAGCGATATTTAGAGAGAGAGGGCAAACATGTGCGCTGATGCATGCAGTGGCGGAGCCATGAAAAATAAATGAGCTAGGGGGCCAAGCATTGCTAATCCTTTACGAGGAGGGTCAATTCATGAACTTAAACCATTTTTAGTAGCAATTGTCTAATGATCACATTCATATTAGCCTTGATATATAGTGATGTTAGGGGGGAGGGGGCAGGGCCCTTACTGCCCCCTGTCTTCGCCATTGTGCACGCGTCTGAGAGATGAAGCGGAAGGCATGGATGATGAGAGGGGGACGTTGGATACATAATTAATGTGGGTGTATTAGCTATATATGTTAATCCTATATAGAGAGGTATAGATTGATCGATGTGGACGTGGGAAAGAGGGTGAGACCTCACTGGATATATCGATTGATCGGTTTGTGTGGAAAACTATGAAAGACCTAGCTATATACACACATACATAGAGGAACATCGATCGTTGCGCATGCACGCGTGAGAGATAGAGAATGCCCGATATGATGGAGAGGGGTTGATGTGTGCCTTCATGGGAGACCGACCTGAAGAAAAAGATTGCATGCGTGCGATGGATAATGCCGACTGGTAGTGTGTGTGCATGCATGCATGAGAGAAAGTTAGTGGTACAATTATAAAGAGAAGACTACTGTGTGGGTGTAAAAGAATAGCTGAATAGGTGAGGTCACAATCAATGTAAAGTTGAATTCAAATATTTGAATAAGAGATCCTGATGTTTGAAACCCATGCATGCATGTATATAATGGAGATCTGCGCGGTGTGGTTTGGAAACAAGCATGTTGTAATGTATACACATTGAACAAGGTCAGACTAATTTGAATTTGAGATACCTATGGCAGACATCATTTGGCCACGTCGCATCCGTGCATGGACACACTATTCTAATTGGAGATGATGGGCGGCTTTTGCATCACATATCTATATCTATACCCCTATATATATTATATTATATATATATTTTATATTGTGTGCGGGTAACTTTAACTTTGAAAGATGGTCGTTGGATGAGGCGAATCCGATGGTCCAAAGATGGCAAATTTGAGCACTACTAGCCGTTGGATATCATCTAGATTCCACCAGATTTCGCCACATGTATAATCTAGAAGACTCCATGGTTGAACTTAAGCATAATGCACAAACATCAAAACACAAGCACTTCTTATTTGTTCTAGAATCTTCCGTATTAGAATTGCCCAAATGTTTTTCTACATGATTTGCCATTATTTGTTTTTACTTTATGTCTTACGACGCACAATTCCATGAATCTTAAAATAGATCAGCTTTCTTATAAAAACTAGATGATTTTGAATGAAAGAACTATAAGAATTAAATGAACATCTACATCATGCATATATGACTCAAATCTTGCATGCTATAATGTGGTATTTATTCATAATTTGGTTGCCAAATCTCATGCGTGCAATGCACGTGTACCTTACTCTAGTCTAAATGGTGTTTGTGTGTGTTGTGCGTGTTGACGTGCAAATTGTCTTTTTTGGGTACACGTTAAGCTTGTTCTTCTGAAATTTCAAGCCGCGCCTTGTTATGCCGAAAATTCAAGCTAGTGTCTCTGTCTATCGTGCTGCGAAACTCCCGCCTCTTCAACCCGCGCCTTGTTAGCCCGAAATATTTAAGATATATCTTTGTCTCGTTCTGCTCCGACAACTCCCTCCATCTCAACCCGCGCCTTGCTATTCCGAAATTACAACGCGCGCGAAAACTCCCACCTCCTGTGAAATCCCGACACACGAAATGCCCGTGGTACCCCTGAACCGAAAGAACCGCCTCAAATCGGTGGGGGTACTTTCGTAACTTACCCCACATTTCGGACAAGCGCGTCTCTAAGCCATGGTTCCCCACTGCCATCCCATCCGCCCACCCATTCGTACACCGAGGCCATGAAAACCCGCGACGAAACCCCACACCCTGCTCCGTCCGCCACCCAGCCGGAGCCTCTTCCCCGACGATGTCGTCCACAGCAACACCTCGACGTCCCTCATCCACCGTACCGGATGAGGATCCGTCGTCGATCTCATCGTCCCGCCGGTTCAGCCACACCGTCCTCCACCTCCAAGGAGCTGCCCCAATGTTCCCCTCGTCTTTCGCACCACCTCCATTCCCACACCGCCGTCTTCACCTGCACCACTGGAAGAGCATCATCATCACCGTTTCCTTGGATGAAGCTGCGGCCTAATCGGCGCCACCAAAGAGGTTGTACACTAATCACCGCATTTTCTTCTTGATTCGATCTCACGGTGCTGCCGGCGCTCAGTCCCGAACCGACACGGCGCGGCTCCATCCACGACGGCGTCGCCGGCCACTTCCTCCACGGTGTCGCTCCCTCGGTGGCGACGTCCACATCAGTAGGACCTGCTATTGCTTTAGCTCTCGCTCGCACTGCTGCTCTGCTCTTGCTCTTGGTCCCCTGCCTGGTCTGCTCTTGCTATTGCTCTTGCTTGCGCTGCTGCTCTCGCTCTTACTCTTGCTTGCGATGCTGCTCCGATTTAGCTACACTTCACTCCGATGCCGCCGGGGTGAAGGAAGAACTAGCCGCAGCGGGGAGGGGGCTCACCGGAGAGGTACCCCACTATCTATCTTAGGGTTCAAGATGGGGCGGTGGTTGCCGGCGGTGGCGGGGCGGTGGCGTGGGGATCGCTGGAGAAAAAGCTCAACACGGGGGGCCTAGAGGGATGGCCGGGGTGGTGGTAGACCGGCGGTGGGGAGAGTTTTCAGGGCGGGCGGGGCGGCGCACCGCCGGCCGCGGGCGATGGGGGCTGCTGTTTGGCCAACTCAGGGGGGTGGAGGTTGAAGATGAACCGCAAACCCTTGATTTCGTATCCAACGGCTGCAAAATCGACTGACCAGAGATGAAAAAGTCAGTCGACCGACGTGTAGCCTCACCTTGCTAGTGCGTTCAGTTTCGACAGCAAAATTCAGTTTCGACAGCAAAATTCAGTTTCGACAGTTAAGTTCAGTTTCGACAGTTAAGTTTAGTTTCGACAGTTAAATTTAGTTTCGACAGTTAAGTTCAGAGATGAGCGGCTGATGTATTTTACATCTAGCACTTTGTGGTTATGTATTTTACATCATGTATTGGAGATGCTATTAGAATTCCACTCAGGTTAACATTGTTCATTGTCTCTCTTGTCCTGCTTCAGCCTCGGCGTCGTACAACTCACCGGAGCTGCTCCAACGACGAAACCCTCCATCACAACGCAGCAGTACCTCGGGCTCCATCTCCAGACGCCTAAGATCTTCTTCCCCTCCTCCGACAGCCAAGTCAGCCGGAGCATCCTCACCGGCCAACCCAATCATGCTGAGATCGACATGGCATCGCCAAAGAGGTTGTACACTTGTTGCATCTCTTTTTTACTCTACATGCTATATATATTGTCCACTGAGCACTCGTAGTAACGGGAAATACGATTATTTTATCCTACTATATGACAAGAAGTGAGGTACCAGGCAACTTAGCTATCCGTGATGGACTCTCTTGAACGCCATCATTATTTATCTCTGCGCGTCTGAGCTGTGCATTTGTCGATGGGCCTGGGAGTTGAGCTAGTATGGCAGTGGCCTGGGTCCAAAGTAATAGAAGTAGCACAAAAACATTTTTTTAGTGTAGGATTTTCCTTGCTCAAGCCTGCCTACTAGAATCGCCAGTGCTTGAAAGGAAAAGTGAATGAAAAACATCAGAATTGGAAAGTTTCCTATGGTACTACTTTTCATGAATTTGGTGCAAAGGAATGGAGCAAAGGAAAACTGTAGGATTTGTTCCTTTAGTGTCTCCTTAAAAGAAAAACCGTAGGAATTCTAATTTCCACTTCTCCTCCTTTTCATATTCCTATTCATCAAGCACAAGACTAAGAGATAGTAGCATAATAGCATTATAACCGTACATTTTCTTGTGGTTTGACTTAATCTCACCATGCTTTTTTGCATCATGTGATCTTCCAATTGTTGTGAATCAAACACCCAGATTGGCAGAAATCCTGTGTTTTTAAATTCTCTGTTTTGCACGTGCATTCCTATCCTATTCCTATCTATTTCCTATCCCTGCATTGTTAGAATCCTCAAATTCAAACAAGCCCTTACTCAATTACTTCTATTATAGATATGTGTCAAAGAAAACCTTGTGTGGTTTGTCCTGCTCCTGCGGCGCTGTGTTCCACCCCAGCTCAGCTGCTCCAACGATGGAAGGGTTCACCACAGCAGGGATCCGCTCTCCAGACTGTCTTTCGCCGCCTCAGATCTTCTTCCCCGCCGCCGGCAGCCACGGCAACTGCATTACCATCATCAACTGAGCAGATAACCTTGAGGACTACACGGATCCTCAAGAGAGGTCGCACTCTTCCGTGTTTGCTTACGTTATGCGTCGCTTAATATGATGACATGCTATATTATTGTCGTGTTCACCTATTAGACTCCGAGTCAGGTCCAAACTAATGCTGAAACTTGAGTTTTTAAATGGTTGTAGGGTACATATTGGGGCAGCAATCAGTACTATCTGTCTACTATCTGGTTAATCTCCAGTGTCTACTATGAGTTTCATGTTGGGTGCAAACAAACATTAAAGGAGCCATTATCTGTATTTTTTAACTAAAGCTATTATCTGCCTGCTATCATTGGTTTTGGGTCTATCCACAGTTTGCTACCATCACTCTGGATTTGTGCATGCACTCCTTACATAATCTCACTATGTTTTATTCCTATGCATGCCAGTTATTGTACACAATGGAACTGATCATGTAGAGCAAAAGAGACGAGCCTTGCGTGGCAATAAAATTTCATGCAGACATCGTTCCATGGTGGGCGCAAAGGCAGCCCCCCCCCCTCCACCCATTTCAGATTGTAATCAAGAGGAAGATAACTGTTATGAGGGGGATTCAGAAGGAGAAGACCACTCCTATTTACCCCATGAGGTCTTCGCTCTAACTTGGCATGCTGATGTTGGTAATATCATGCATATGGTGCCTTGCATTGCTTACTGTATACATTAAAGATGTCATCTGCTTAGTTTAGACATGCTTTCTGTCAATGCCATCTGTTTAGTTTCTTTATCGTATATGTGAATCATGCAATGCCATATTGTCTAGCCAGGCATCATATATGTGAATTTTGCAATGCCAGCCTGGTTAGCCAGTCATCTTATAGGTGAATTATATCATGCCAGCATTTTTTTATTACGTGTTAAATTTGTCAACAATTTTAGTACATTCAATTACTCTTCCTGTGCATCAGCCATTTGGCACTGTCATGGAAAAATCTGGAGTGGAAACAAGGTCTTCAGAGCAGAAAATGCTATCTGACGAAGCGCATGTCTTGCTAGTTACCGATAGCTCCTCAGAGGAGGATTCAGAGACAGATGACCAGTCATATCCCCCCCCCCCCCGAGGTGCATGCCCTAACTTGGCAGGGTTATGTTGCTCATATCGTGCATATGGTATCTTGCATTGCTATGTCATTTGCTTAGTTTAGACATTCTTTGTGTGAATGCCACCTGTTTAGTGTCTAATTACCATATATGTGAATTATGCAATGACATCTTGTTGCAAGACATTATATATGTGAATTATGCAATGTTATCTTGTTGCAAGGCATTATGTATGTGAATTATGCAATGCCATGCTGTTTAGGCAAGTGTCATATATGTGAATTATATCATGCCGTCCTTTTTTTGTATTTCTCATTGCTTTTGTCGACAATGTTTGTATATTCAACTGCTCTTCCTGTGCATCAGCCATTTGAATTGGTGATGGAGAAATCTGGAGTGAAAACAAGGTCTTCAGAGCAGACAATGCTACCTGCTGAAGCAGATATCTTGCTGGTTACAGATAGCTCTTCAGAGGAGGATTCAGAGGCAGATGACTAGTCCTATTATCCCCCTGAGGTGTATGCTCAAACTTGGCAGGGTTATATTACTCATATAATGCATATGTTGTATTGCAATGCTTAGTTTTTACATCATATACACAATATTGAATGCCATCTCCTTAGTTGACACATCATATATGCGATTGCCCTCTGCTCACTTCCTTAGTATATAAATCATATATTTGAATTATGTCATGCCATGATGTTTACATAGATAGCATGTATCTGAATTATGGCATGCCAACCCATTTTCTAAAGACATAATATAGTTATATCATCTCATCCTGTTTACATAGTCATCATATTTAAATTATGCCATTCTATACATGAATTATATCATGCCATCATGTTTCCATCGACGGCATGTTTGTGATTTATGGCATGCCAACCACTTTAATAGACACATCGTATAGTTATATCATGTCATCCTGTTTACATAGTCATCATATTTTGAAGTATGTCATTCTATCCTGTTTAGTTAGCCATCATACATGTGAAATTGTGTCATGCTATCCTGTTTAATTAGCCATCATATATGTGAAATTATGTCGTTCTATTCTGTTTGCTTAGACAACATAAATGTGAATTATTTCATGCCCTGTTTTATTCCCTACTATCCATTGCACCTGTCTATCTTGCAATGTCTGTACATTCAATTACTTTTCTTGTTTATCATCCATTTCAATTGGAGGGAGTGATGGCAGTATCTGTGGGAGTAAAAACACGGTCTTCAGAAAAGATCGTGCTATCTGTTAATGCAGATAGAACCACGGTTGTACTTGCCCAAGAACCAGCCCCACCACACATAACCCACACTCATGCAGATTGTACCCCTACCCAGTTGGACAGAGAACCAGCTACACCCCTTCTAACCCCAACCCCAGCAGATAGACACCCAGTTCCCATTGACACAACACTGTCTCCACCATAGAGCACCCAAACATGAGCAGTTAGTAAGGCAACTGCAGTGCCCAAATCACGAGGACCACCATTCCGAACCCGAAGTCCATGCTTAAAGCAGCAGAAGAATTGTTCTCAGGTCAGGTTCCATAGCTATGGTTCATACTACTTTGCTATTGCATCACTGTATTTACTGATACCAACTAATTTCAAATTAGACGGATGCAATTGAAACTCCAATGGCGCAACAGGTATGTTTTAAACCTGTTTCTTCAACGTGTTTGGCTATTTGCTGTTATAACTTGATCTATGTTGATTTCAGTTTCAATTGAATAAACAGTTATGTTCTCATGCCATGCACATTACAAGTGTTGTTATTGCTGTGTAGTTTCCCACACTTATATTCTGTCTATGCTGCTTTGTCTTAAATAGATATGATTCGGACTGTATCTATCTTGATTTGGCAACATAAACTAGAATGATATAGACCATACAGTGACCATACTACATAGATATATGTTTGTTTCATGCTGTTATCATGTCCACCTTACTACTGAACTGGTTTACCAAAATGAGTTTCATATACTACATTGTAAACCTGAGATGTGTTTGTTTGTTTCTCTTTTAGAACGCGGATAAAATATTGGAGAAGAGTACCTGTTATGCAATGGTAAAGGAAGTAATGCAGATAAGGTTCAAGATAGTGAGACATCCCTGTTGGTCTCCAAGAAAGCTGATAAAAACTATATTGAAGACATTGAGACAGCCCCAAAGTCCTGTCTTGATGTAGTGTTCGAGTTACTGGCTACCACTGCTGGCACCAGCTCTTCGAACTCATTGCCTGAATCAGTTCGGCTTCTTGAGTCTCAAGTTCAAGTTGAAAGACATCGATCAGATGTTATGCGACAGGAAGCCGAAGGACTGAGGAAGTCCCTGCAGAATTCAGATACATACTTTCTGGTGCAACAACAAGCACTGGAGGACTTAAGCGCCAAACAAGAGAAACTTAATAAGCTTGCTAAGCATCTTGCCAGCATTATGGGTACCCAGGATATTGTTTCTTGAGCTCTTCTGAAGTGGTTTCAGTTCTGGACTTGTTTTGCTGTGGCGTTTATATGCTGCTGTGTTCCCTATATTTGCACTCGTGGCGAACTTTGATGCCCAGTGGATGTAATATGTGTAATAGCTGTGATAGCCTAGTGTAAGTTGCTTGCTTATTTATTTCCTTGTTGTCTTGTTTATTTGTTTGCTTGTAGTTAGTGCAGTTCTTTTTCTGCGGTTTGCTAGTGGCTGCAATAACCTATTTTTTTAAACTAGGCCACAATAACCATGGGCTAATATTTACTATAGTGACACTGGGCCTCCTACGGGCCATAGAAACAGTGGGCCTTCTACGGGCCATAGAAACAGTGGTCCTTCTACGGGCCGTAGAAACAATGGGCCTTCTACGGGCCATATCATCAATGGACCTTCTACGGGCCGTATCATCAATGGGCCTTATACGGGCCGTATGATCGATTTGCCAAACATGGGCCAAACAAACCGCATTCTGGCCGTAAACGGGCTAGAGTTGGAATCGTCCGTTCATGGGCTGACCATAACGGGCCATCGTTAATAGGCCGTATTTGATGATGCTATAAAAACGGCCCAACGTATTAACGGACCACAAATGGGCCGACTGTAACCACGGGCTGAATTTGGCCCACAAGCAGAAAATGACAGTAACGGGCCGTAAGTAAACGAATGCTGGAAATGAGCCCAAGAATAAATGGGCTCTGAGAAGGACGAAAGATAACATGGGCTGGAGACGGCCCAACGGAATAACGGGCCGTTAATGGGTATAAAGTGATACACTGTTCATTACGAGCCAGTTTCACCACGGGCCGTTAATGGGTGTAAAGTGATACACTGTTCATTACGGGCCAGTTTCAGCACGGGCCACTAATGGGCCAAGAGTTACAAAGGGCCTCATATGGGCCGAAAGACATCATGGGCTATACATGGGCTAGAAGTGAAAATGGGCTAGAATCATATTGGACGGCCCAGATGACGCTACTGGGCCTAATTCGGATAGGGCGTAACAGGCCTTGGGTTAGCGGGCTATAAATGGGCTATATGCGAATAGGCCGTTAACAGGCTTTACATGGGCCAGCCCGCTAACTTTTGACCAAGTCAAATGGGCCGGCCTTTTCACAGGAATGGGCCACTGTTGGGCCGTGCCACGTGTCGACGTATCATAGGCGCCTTCTGTCCAGTGAGTGGATGACATCTGTCCCAACGATGAGCCGACACGTGTTTCCTATAGCCAATGATGACTTTACATGTGGAAAATCCCCATTGGTCGGGGCTGTTAACGGGTTATCGGATCCAAAACCCGACCCGATATCTTAAGGGCGTTCCGTTACGGTGGATGCCACGTGTCGGTCACCCTTGACGAAAGCACTTCTGTGACGCGCGATTTATTGTCATGGAAGTGGACACTTCCATGATGATAATTTTGGTAATGTCATGGAACACTTCTACGACGGCACAGGTATGACTATCTTGATTCTGCCATAAATTTGTCATGGATGTACATGCATGACAAAAAAACGACCTACTGTGACAAACACGTATCATCACGGAAGTGTATTTTTTGTAGTGGTAATTCAAAAAAATTCCTACGATCACGCAAGATCTATCTAGGAGAAGCATAGCAATGAGACGGGAGAGTGTGTTTGCGTACCCTCGTAGACCGAAAGCGAAAGCGTTATGTTAACATGGTTGATGTAGTCGAATGTCTTCATGATCCAACCGATCCAAGTACCGAACGTATGGCACCTCCGTGTTCAGCACACGTTCAGCACGATGGCATCCCTCGAGCTTTTGATCCAATAGGGGGTCGAGGGAGAGTTCCATCAGCACGACGGTGTGGTGACGATGTTGATGATGTGATCCGCGCAGGGCTTCGCCTAAGCACTACTACAATATGACCGAGGTGGTAAACTGTGGAGGGGGGCACTGCACACGGCTAAGAAACAATTGATGTGCCTTTGGGGTGCCCCCCACCCCCGTATATAAAGGAGGAGGGGAGGAGGCGGCCGGCCTAGGGGGCGCACCAAATGGGGGAGTCCAACTAGGACTCCCATTCCTAGTTGGACTCCCTTTCCCTTTCCGGATAGGGGAAAGAGGGAAGGGAGAGGAAGAGGAGAACGAAAGGGGGGGCGCCCCCTTCCCTAGTCCAATTCGGACTCCCTATCGGGAGGGGGCGCGGCCACCCCTTGTGGGCTGCCTCCCCTCTCCCCTATGGCCCATGTAGGCCCAATATTCCCCCGGGGGGTTCCGATAACCCCTCGGTACTCCGGAAAAATACCCGAATCACTCAGAACTATTCCAATGTTCGAATAGAACCTTCCAATATATGAATCTTTACCTCTCGATCATTTCGAGACTCCTCATTATGTCTGTGATCTTATACGGGACTCTGAACAAACTTCGGTCATCAAAACCACATAACTCATAATACAAATTGTCACAGAACGTTAAGTGTGCGGACCCTACGGGTTCGAGAAGTATGTAGACATGACCGAGACACATCTCCGGTCAATAACCAATAGCAGAATCTGGATGCTCATATTGGTTCCTACATATTCTACGAAGATATTTATCGGTCAAATCGCATAACAACATATGTTATTCCCTTTGTCATCGGTATGTTACTTGCCCGAGATTCGATCATCGGTATCATCATACCTAGTTCAATCTCGTTACCGGCAAGTCTCTTTACTCGTTCCGTAATGCATCATCCCGTAACTAACTCATTAGTCACATTGCTTGCAAGGCTTATAGTGATGTGCATTACCGAGAGGGCCCAGAGATACCTCTCCGATACACGAAGTGACAAATTATAATCCCGATCTATGCCAATTCAACAAACACCTTCGGATACACCTATAGAGCATCTTTATAATCATCCAATTCCAATTATGTTGTGACATTTGATAGCACACAAAGTGTTCCTCCGGTATTCGGGAGTTGCATAATCTCATAGTCAGAGGAATATGTATAAGTTATGAAGAAAGCAATAGCAATAAAACTAAACGATCATAATGCTAAGCTAACGGATGGGTCTTGCCCATCACATCATTCTCTAATGATGTGATCTCGTTCATCAAATGACAACACATGTCTATGGTCAGGAAACTTAACAATCTTTGATTAATGAGCTAGTCTAGTAGAGGCATACTAGGGACACTCTGTTTGTCTATGTATTCACACATGTACTAAGTTTCCAGTTAATATAATTCTAGGATGAATAATAAACATTTATCATGATGTAAGGAAATATAAATAACAACTTTATTATTGCCTCTAGGGCATATTTCCTTCACCCAACAACATAGAGCACTTGTTTGAAGTCCCTTGAGATGGTCTCCACGTGTTGTGCATAACCCTGAGCCTCTGGTTATGGCCAACTACAACATGGAGGAACATGGCCACTTGCTCTTCCATACTGGTGTGGATGCTCTCTTGTAGCAAGCCCCTGGTCCTGAAGGTCTGGACAAGTCTGGTGAATGGTGCTCTTTTCATTTGAAGCATCCACAGGGCCTCTATGTCCTTGCAATTGTAGATGTAGTTCGGATTGGCGATCCTCTCCTGCTCCCGCATAAGCATTGGAGCATAACTGATGACATGTCTCTCACCATGATGAATAGCTCTCATGTGCATGAACATGAGTCATGCCTGAATCACAGCTATCAGTGTGTTGTTGCCTGAACTACCAGACTCATCCATGCATCCATAACCTAGTCGACATCGAGGGTCCATTGAGCAATGGGGAAAACGATCCTAACAACCAACCTAACATAGGGGAGAGGGGGGCATTTCTTACCGGCATCGGAGACGAGGACGACGAAGGGGGGCATGGCTGATTCAAGGGCGACTCAGCGATGGCCAACGGGAAGGGGAGCACCAACTCCTACTGTCAGATAGTGTTGTTGCCGCGTCCACCACCTTCGTCGCCGCTTTGCGCAGATATGAGTTGCCGCCGCCGCCGATGGTGAGGCTAGAGGAAGTGGTTGTCCTAGAGGTAGTGGTGACCGAGTAAATGGGGGGTGAGGCTAGATTTGGCGCCATGTCGCCGCTCCCGATTTCCATATCCTGCCATCCCCACTCTCTTTCGGGCTGCACCCTCGTGTGCGAGCTTGCGCCACACTAAGCCCGACTCGCTGGAAATTGCTGATTCGAGGGTTTTCCAGTGAGCCAGGCTCTAGGCTGCTTTAAGGTTCATGCTGATGCGAGCTAGCCCACCACGTATGCAATCAAACACACTTTTCTTGGCCCAACGCGGCCTAGTTGGGCCTAATGTGGGCAACCAAACACGCCCATGTAGTTTTGATAAACTATGTATGCTTACAGTGGCATGTTGTATTTGTGGTGAATTATTTTGTTAATGGGACCCCCTGACTCAACATCCTGACTACGCCACTGCGCATTGGAGATGCCTAAGGTTGTCACGCCTAACTTAATGGATGCTATAAAATCTTAGGCATGTGTTTGGTTCATTGCCACATTTATGGCTTGCCACGCTTTTTCTAACTACATGGTCCACATGTCATAGGCTCAGTTTTTTGTGAAATCTTGCCACACTTGTGATAGCCATTTTGGAGATGTTAGGTTCTAGGCCTTGCAGTGCCACACTTTGCTACACATTCTTGGCAAACTTGACTAAGGTTAGTTCAATAAAATGGCAGTCACAAATTGGCAAGTCTAAGGGAATTTTTCTGCACTTTTTGAGGTATGTGATGTGGGATCCTATTCTGGCAAAAAAAAACTTGACTAAGGTGAGGCTTGAACCAAACATCTTTCTAAGTTGGTCAAATTTGTCTAACCTTAGGCGTGACAACCTAGGACAATCTTAGTCACAAACTAAACAGTCCCTTTGTTCGCCACACCTTTTGTGGCAGCCATAGTTTGTCAAAATAAGTCATGAACCAATAATCAACTGTTCACCCTCGGGTGCAGAGACCACCCAACTGGAAGAGATACTCTTTATCTTTAATAATCTAAAACTTATTGTGTATAATAAGATATAACTCTCTTTATCTTAGTATTGTACGAAGCTGAACTGGAGAGAGAGAGAGAGAGAGAGAGAGAGAGAGAGAGAGAGAGAGGTTTTGAGTTTGACATAAGAGCCATATCAAAATTAAGAAACAATATCTCTATTATTCCTCATTACTGGACTTTCATATCAGCATTTTGACCAGACGGTATGTTCATAAATCTGGAGTCACTGCTTTGAGAGTACTTCTCCGGAGTCCGCTTTCTCTTGACGAAAGTGAGCACAAATACACAATATTTGCATTTGCATCCATCTTGAATGGACAAGTGGAGTAGTCGAGAAATAGAGACCTAACTCTTGCTTATTCTTGCGAAACACATTACACGATGTTTCAGGCCAAATGCAGAATCAATGTCACGATAATGGGATCATTCTCATTCCTGGATAGGCGGCATTCGGTAGATGAATGGAAGCCGGCATGGTTCGTCATCTGAAACCCCAAGAAGCCCTGCTTTTTTATAGGATTCGATACTATCCGCGAGTGTCTCCTCCAACTTCCTTGGTTTCCACCCTAAATTCTTCAGCTTTTCCGAAGTGACTCCAACGTTAAAATCCACATCAACCATCCTGCCAACCCAAAATTTCGTAATGAAAATCCTTTGTATATGATAAGCAAGCTATGACATGGTGTTGATAGTCTTGATGCTATGACACTTACTTGTCTACATAAGTGTAGCTAGGGTACATGTTCTTCATGATTGCCAGCAAATCCTTTAGGTCCATTTGGTCCAGTGAGCATATGTATCTCTCAGATGGCCCTGCCTTGTTGTACAACAGGAGCAATGCGTCGGCGATATCACGAACGTCTACTATGGGAAAGAACTTGTTGTTCATCGTGTCGGGGCCTCCTGCGATCGGACATATGATGGAATTACATTAGGCACAAGGATGTGTATTTTAAAAGGTCATGCTCTGAACTTCATTAAAACCGAGGCTGTCTTAATACACTTTTAATATAAAAGCCGAGGAACTCCTCCGGCGTCATTTTTTGTTCTGAACTTCATTGCTCTGCTGTACTTCGACAACAGGAGCACAACGGAAGGAAAACAACCGGCTTTGGTTTCCAATAGTATAGTACTAACCATATGTGATGTGCAATGCACAAAATGATTATGTATCCTTGTGATGCATGAGCTGAGGAGTGGAACCTTTTATCATGTAGACGAGGACCTTGCTGCTGGTGTTGACCGCCACATGCTGCAACAGAGGGCCAAAAACCAGACCAGGGCAAAATGTGACGACGTGCAGCCCGTTCTTCTCTCCGTATTCCAGGGCCATCTCCTCGGCTTCAGTCTTTGCAAGAGAATACCAGTTCTGCCAACACAAACATGAATAATAACACTTACCCCTGACAAGAACTCGGTAAAACTGAAGATGTTACTCTCTTAAGATTTTGGTGGCAGATTTTAATCTCCTGGGGCATGCACTTGGTGCATTTACTAATTCACCATCATTGATTAATTGCTGAGCGCTGACCTCAGTCTGTCTGCAAAACTCCTTGTCTGACCAGCAGGTCTCATCTTTGATTTTATCTCGAGGCCAATCCGGGTTGAAGCAATTAGTGGCGATGGACGAGACCACGATGAGTTTATGAACTTGCATAGCTGAGCAAGCCTTGAGCACATTCATGGTGCCCTTGACAGCAGGTTCCATCATCTCTTTCTGCACAATTTTTCAAGTTTATTATCAGTAATAACAGCAGGAAGGAGTTATCTCTAGAAGCACAGAGTTTTCTGAATGAAGATTTTATTCATTTTTTTATTGAAAAGAATCAGCTCTGAGAAGAAAAGCATCTTGACATCAGTGACCAGTGGCACTCGCAGTCAAACTCTGAGCTCATCCAAAACACATTCCTCTTCTCTTGCACTTCTTCGATTCCATCCCAAACTAACAGTCAGTATTTTTTTCAGGTCTAGCTTGAATAATACTAACAGTTACTATTTTTTTTCAGATATAGCTTGAATAAATTTGGAATAGTTGCAGTTAAGCGAATTTGCACTTGCCTGTGGATCAACCATCTTTTGGTCGGGCACTGGAGTGGCGACATGGAACACGCCCTCGCAGCCGGCGAACGCGGCCGCCACCGTCTCGTAGTCGAGCATGTCCGCCTTGAACAGCCGCAGATTCGCCGGGGCTCCGTCCAGCTGCGTCAGGAACGCGTTCTTCGGATCACCTGCAAGAGAAACCATGCATCGACCCGGAAGATTAACAAGATGCAGAAATTGAGCAGTGTCGTCAGGGGTGGCTGCGTACGTGGGTCGCGGACGGTGGCGTGGACGGCGTAGCCGCGGGAGAGGAGCAGCTTGACGAGCCACGAGCCTATGAACCCGTTGCCGCCGGTGACGCACACGCGGGGCGGCGGCGGGGACGACGTCGCCATCTCCTGTTGTTGTTCAGAGTTCAGAGTTCAGAGAAGGTGAGAGGACGCGAGAGTTTTCGTTATCGTTTCTCACGGGACAAACGGGCCCCGCCTTTCTTGACTCTCTGTCTCTCGCCACAAGCGGCTCGTGTGGATGGCTTCACGCGCACTAACAAAGTGGGGGGCAACGCCGCTGACAAAGATTTCCGATGACATTTCCGGTGTAGGCATATTATAGTTAAAAAAATCGAACCGGTGAGCCCATTGGTTCTGGTTTTAACAGGTCGGACCACCGGTTCACTGGTTCAACGGTTGGTTGAGACAAAAAAACATGTACAAAAATAGGAATAAATATAGATTTTTTTTGAGAAACAGGAATAAATATAGATGTTCCATCATTTGACAGAAACTTGCACTTGGCTAGATGGTCTTTGGGCCGAGCATAATTCTATGGCCTGCTTCTTGGGTGACTTGATTTCGATTCCCATCTGGAGTGAAGACAGAGAGAGATCGAACACACAAATCGTATTGCCTCTGGGGCAGTTCATATAGAGTTACAGGGAGAGCACGAACCCACGATGGTGATCGTGGGCTGGCCGCGAGAGGGGGCGTGGGGACGTGCGTATTACAGGGAAAACTATACACACGTACTCCAGCTATACATACACAACATTGTA
>NC_041388.1:428080409-428104853 GCF_002162155.2 Triticum dicoccoides
GCGTCGTTGGAGGAGACACAAAGACTGGAGCGAAACTCGGTGAAGACATCGGTGGGCAGCCCTTTCGTCATCACGTCCGCAAACTGCTGGCGAGTCGGAATGTGCATGACGCGGAACTCGCCGAGGGCCACGCGTTCACGGACGAAATGGATGTCCAACTCGATGTGCTTGGTGCACCGATGGTGAACGGGGTTGCTGGAGAGATACACTGCCGAGATGTTGTCGCAGTAGACCAGCGTCGCCGTGGTCACCGTGCACCGGAGCTCACCAAGCGGTTGACGAAGCCAGACGCATTCCGCGACGGCGTTGGCGACGACTCGGTATTCCGCCTCTGCACTGGAACCCGAGACAGTGGCCTGTCGCTTCGCGGACCAGGAGACGAGAGCATCACCCAGGAACACGCAGAACCCTGACGTGGGGCGGCGCGTGTCGGGGCAGCCGACCCAGTCAGCGTCGGTGTAGGCGTGGAGCTCGAGAGTCGAGGAAGCCCGAAGATGAAGACCAAGGTCGGCCGTGCCATGCACATACCGGAGCGCGCGTTTGAGCAGAGCGTGGTGACACTCCCGCGGATCATGCATGTGGAGGCAGATCTGCTGGACCGCGTACGCGAGCTCAGGGCGCGTGATCGTCAGGTATTGCAAGGCCCCGACCAGACTGCGGTAGGCGGAGGCGGAGGCGACGCGCGGCCCGGTGGCAGCGGAGAGCTTGGCCTTGGTGTCCACGGGTGTAGGCGCATCCTTGCAGTTGTCCATGCCAGCATGCTTGAGGATGTCCTCGGCATACTGGGCTTGTGAGAGGAAGAAGCCGGACGCCGAGCGGGTCACCTGAATGCCCAGGAAGAAGTGGAGCGGGCCCAAGTCTTTCATGGCAAACACGCTTGTGAGGTTGGTGATGATGCGGCGAAGGAGGGCGGCCGACGAGGCAGTGAGGATGATATCATCCACATATAGTAGGAGGTAGGTGGCGTCCGCGCCGCGCGAGAAGGTGAAGAAGGAGGTGTCGGAGCGCGTGGCGGCGAAGTCGATGGAGGTGAGGAAGCTGGCGAACCGAAAAAACCAGGCGCGCGGCGCTTGCTTAAGCCCATAAAGGGATTTGGCAAGGCGGCACACATGGTCAGGCTTGTCGGCGTCCACAAAGCTGGCGGGTTGTAGACAGAACACCTCCTCCTGAAGTGTACCATGCAAGAATGCATTCTTCACGTCCAGTTGATGCACTGGCCAGGAGCGCGACGCAGCGAGAGTGAGCACAGTGCGAATGGTGGCAGGCTTCACCACGGGTGAGAAAGTTTCCCCGTAGTCGACACCGGCGCGCTGGTTGAAGCCGCGGACAACCCAACGGGCCTTGTAGCACTCGAGGGAGCCATCGCGGCGTGTTTTGTGCCGGAAAACCCATTTTCCGATGATGATATTGGCGCGTGGCGGACGGGGGACGAGCTCCCAAGTGCAGTTGCTGATGAGCGTTGTGAACTCCTCCTGCATGGCGGAAACCCAGTTGGGGTCTCGGAGTGCATCACGGACGGAGCGAGGCAGCGGGGAGGCGTCTGGTGGTGGAGAGACAATGGCAACGCAGACGTAGTCGTTGGCGTAGCGCTGGCTGGGGCGATGGATGCCAGCACGCGCGCGGGTGAGCATGCACGCGGGAGCGGCGGGCGGCGAGGGCGTAGACGAGGAAGATGAAGGAGAGCCCGCGGACGGCTGCGCTTGAACGCTCAGTGGACGGAGGAGGTGAGCAAGGCAGGGCCATGCGATCCCAATCTAGCGGATGTGCTTGAACCCGACGGATGCGCGCCAGAGGAGAGCGCAGACGGACCGTCCGTGAAGGATCTAGCGGCTGTGCTTGAATCTGACGGAGGCACGCCAGATCCGCCCGAGGGAGACCCAGTGGCTCGCAGGGCAGTGATCGGAGAAGCAGCAGGCGCAGGGCTGGATGGCAGCGCGCCAGCGGGCACCTTAATAGGGGCAGGGATGTAGCGCGGCGGCGCCGGAGCCCTGCAATCCGTGGGTTGAACAGTGCGCCAGTCATGTGGGTTGTTGCGCCGGAGTCCAAATACCAGTCCGAGGTACCAGAGGATGACGAAGCAGATGTCGCGTCCTGCAGAGCAGCCTGTAGAGCCTCCATGTCCCAGGGCCACCATTGCGGTGGCGGAGGCGCAGAGCTGGAGCTCGCGCCAGGCAAACCATAGACGAACTCAGGGGGCGGCCATAGGCCCCGTAGCCGAAGGGAGGCGGAGCAGGTGCAGTTGGCCCGACGAAGTAGGCCTGCTGGTGAGGTATGCCAGGATGGGGCCCGAGCACACCAGCGCCGGGAGCACGCCAGGGCATGGGCTATGCTTGCACCATGCCCGTCCAGGAGTTGGTGCCAGGAGCGTGGCTCGGGAGGACTGGTGCGCCAGGAGCACCAGCCGTCAGGGTCGTGGACGAGGAGGCACCCGGGCTGCCACACCCGCGGCGACGACCGCGCCCGTGCCCACGACCACCGCCAGAGTCGGAGGCGGGAGACGCAGGAGGCGGAGCGGTTGGGGTCAGGACAACCATAGATCGGGCAACAACAAGGGCGTGTGTCGACTAGATCCGGGCGAACTGCTCCGCGCGGTGTGATACGTCTCCAACGTATCTGTAATTTTTGATTGCTCCATGCTATATTATCTACTGTTTTGGACATTATTAGGCTTTATTATCCACTTTTATATTATTTTTGGGACTAACCTATTAACCGGAGGCCCAGCCTAGAATTGCTGTTTTTTTGCCTGTTTTAGGGTTTCGAAGAAAAGGAATATCAAACGGAGTCCAAACGGAATGAAACCTTCGGGAACGTGATTTTCTCAACGAACAAGACCCATGAGACTTGGACCCTACGTCAAGACACAAAAGAGGAGGCCACGAGGTAGGGGGGCGCGCCTACCCCCCAGGCGCGCCCTCCACCCTCGTGGGCCCCCTGTTGCTCCACCGACGTACTCCTTCCTCCTATATATACCTACGTGCCCCCAAACGATTAGATACGGAGCTAAAACCCTAATTCCATCGCTGTAACTTTCTGTATCCACGAGATCCCATCTTGAGGCCTGTTCCGGAGCTCCGCCGGAGGGGGCATCGATCACGGAGGGCTTCTACATCAACACCATAGCCCCTCCGATGAAGTGTGAGTAGTTCACCTCAGACCTACGGGTCCATAGTTAGTAGCTAGATGGCTTCTTCTCTCTTTTTAGATCTCAATACAATGTTCTCCCCCTCTCTTGTGGAGAACTATCCGATGTAATCTTCTTTTTGCGGTGTGTTTGTTGAGATCGATGAATTGTGGGTTTATGATCAGGTCTATCTACAAACAATATTTGAATCTTCTCTGAATTCTTTTATGTATGATTGGTTATCTTTGCAAATCTCTTCAAATTATTAGTTTGGTTTGGCCTACTAGATTGTTCTTTCTTGCAATGGGAGAAGTGCTTAGCTTTGGGTTCAATCTTGCGGTGTCCTTTCCCAGTGATAGTAGGGGCAGCAAGGCACGTATTGTATTGTTGCCATCGAGGATAACAAGATGGGGTTTTCATCATATTGCATGAGTTTATCCCTCTACATCATGTCATCTTGCTTAAGGCGTTACTCTATTTTCATTAACTTAATACTCTAGATGCATGCTGGATAGCGGTCGATGAGTGGAGTAATAGTAGTAGATGCAGGCAGGAGTCGGTCTACTTGTCTCGAACGTGATGCCTATATACATGATCATACTTAGATATTCTCATAACTATGCTCAATTCTGTCAATTGCTCAACAGTAATTTGTTCACCCACCGTAGAATAATTATGCTCTCGAGAGAAGCCACTAGTGAAACCTATGGCCCCTGGGTCTATCTCCATCATATTAATCTCTCAATACTTAGTTATTTCCTTTGCTTTTACTTTGCTTTTATTTTACTTTGCATCTTTATCACAAAAATACCAAAAATATTATCTTATCATATCTATCAGATCTCACTCTTGTAAGTGGCCGTGTAGGGATTGACAACCCCTTATCGCGTTGGTTGCGAGGATTTATTTGTTTTGTGCAGGTACGAGGGACTAGCGCATAGCCTCCTACTGGATTGATACCTTGGTTCTCAAAAACTGAGGGAAATACTTACGCTACTTTGCTGCATCATTCCTTCCTCTTTGGGGAAAACCAACGCAGTGCTCAAGAGGTAGCAAGAAGGATTTCTGGCGCCGTTGCCGGGGAGGTCTACGCAAAAGTCAATATACCAAGTACCCATCACATACCCTTATCTCCCTGATAACCCACAAGTATAGGGGATCGCAACAGTTTTCGAGGGTAGAGTATTCAACCCAAATTTATTGATTCGACACAAGGGGAGCCAAAGAATATTCTCAAGTATTAGCAGCTGAGTTGTCAATTCAACCACACCTGGAAACTTAATATCTGTAGCAAAGTGTTTAGTAACAAAGTAATATGATAGTAGTGATAACGGTAGCAAAAGGTAACAGTAAAAGTAAATAAGCGAAGAACAATATATGGAAAGCTTGTAGGCAATGGATCAGTGATGAAGAATTATGCCGGATGCGGTTCATCATGTAACAATCATAACCTAGGGTGACACAGAACTAGCTCCAGTTCATTGATATAATGTAGGCATGTATTCCGAACATAGTCATACGTGCTTATGGAAAAGAACTTGCATGACATCTTTTGTCCTACCCTCCCGTGGCAGCGGGGTCCTTATGAAAACTAAGGGATATTAAGGTCTCCTTTTAATAGAGAACCGGAACAAAGCATTAACACATAGTGAATACATGAACTCCTCAAACTACGATCATCACCGGTAAGTATCCCGATTATTGTCACTTCGGGGTTAACGGATCATAACACATAATAGGTGACTATAGACTTGCAGGATAGGATCAAGAACACTCATATATTGATGAAAACATAATAGGTTCAGATCTGAAATCATGGCACTCGAACCCTAGTGACAAGCATTAAGCATAGCAAAGTCATAGCAATATCAATCTCAGAACATAGTGGACACTAGGGATCAAACCCTAACAAAACTAACTCGATTACATGATAGATCCCATCCAGCCCATCGCCGTCCAGCAAGCCTACGATGGAATTGCTCACGCACGGCGGTGAGCATCATGAAATTGGTGATGGAGGATGGTTGATGATGACGATGGCGACAGATTCCCCTCTCCGGAGCCCCGAACGGACTCTAGATCAGCCCTCCCGGGAGGTTTTAGGGCTTGGCGGTGGCTCCGTATCGTAAAACATGATGATTTTTTCTCTCTGATTTTTTTTCTCCCAGAAACTCAATATATGGAGGTGGAGTTGGAGTCGGAGAGGCAACAGGGGGCCCACGAGGTAGGGGGCGCGTTCCCCAGACTCGTGGCAAGGTGGTGGGCCCCCTGGCCTTCATCTTTGGCAGGTATTTTTCTTATTTTCTAAAAAGTGTCTCCGTGAAGTTTCAGGTCATTCCGAGAACGTTTGCTCCTGCATATAAATAACACCATGATAATTCTGCTGAAAATACGTCAGTCCGGGTTAGTTCCATTCAAATCATGCAAGTTAGAGTCCAAAACAAGGGCAAAAGTGTTTGGAAAAGTAGATACGTTGGAGACGTATCAACTCCCCCAAGCTTAAACCATTGCTTGTCCTCAAGCAATTCAGTTGACAAACTGAAAGTGATAAAGAAAAACTTTTACAAACTCTATTTGCTCTTATTGTTGTAAATATGTAAAGCCAGCATTCAAGTTTTCAGCAAAGATTATAACTAACCAGATTTGCAATAACGCATATGTCTCAAGTTTACTCATATCAATAGCAAAATCAACTAGCGAGCCATAATAATAAATCTCGGATGACAACACTTTCTCAAAACAATCATAATATGATATAACAAGATGGTATCTCGCTAGCCCTTTCTGAGACCGCAAAACATAAATATAGAGCACCTTTAAAGACCAAGGACTGACTAGACATTGTAATTCATGGTAAAAGAGATCCAGTCAAGTCATACTCAATGTAAACTAACAGTAATGAATGCAAATGACAGCGGTGCTCTCCAACTGGTGCTTTTTCAATAAGAGGATGATGACTCAACATAAAAGTAAATAGATAGGCCCTTCGCAGAGGGAAGCAGGGATTTGTAGAGGTGCCAGAGCTCGGTTTTGAAACAGAGGTGAATAATATTTTGAGCGGTATACTTTCATTGTCAACATAACAACCAAGAGATGGCGATATCTTCCATGCTACACACATTATAGGCGGTTCCCAAACAGAATGGTAAAGTTTATACTCCATCTTCCACCAACAAGCATCAATCCATGGCTTTCTCGAAACAACGAGTGCCTCCAACTAACAAGAGTCCTAGGGGGAGTTTTGTTTGCAATTATTTTGATTTAGTTTGCATAAATCATGGGACTGGACATCCCGGTGACCAGCCATTTATTTCATGAGTGAGGAGAGGAGTCCACTCCTCTTGAGAATAACCCGCCTAACATGGAAGATACAAACAACCCTAGTTGATACATGAGCTATTCGAGCATACAAAACAGGATATTTATTTGAAGGTTTAGAGTTTGGCACATACAAATTTACTTGGAACGGCAGGTAGATACCGTATACAGGTAGGTATAGTGGACTCATGTGGAATAACTTTGGGGTTTAAGGGATTGGATGCACAAGCAGTATTCCCGCTTAGTACAGGTGAAGGCTAGCAAAAGACTGGGAAGCGACCAGCTAGAGAGCGACAACAGTCATGAACATGCATTAAAATTAATCAACACCAAATGCAAGCATGAGTAGGATATAATCCACCATGAACATAAATATCGTGAAGGCTATGTTGATTTTGTTTCAACTACATGCGTGAACATGTGCCAAGTCAAGTCACTTAAATCATTCAGAGGAGGATACCACCCCATCATACCACATCATAACCATTTTAATAGCATGTTGGCACGCAAGGTAAACCATTATAACTCATAGCTAATCAAGCATGGCATAAGAAACTATGATCTCTAGTTGTCATTGCAAACATGTTTATTCATAATAGGCTGAATCAGGAATGATGAACTAATCATATTTACAAAAACAAAAGAGGTCGAGTTCATACCAGCTTTTCTTATCTCAGTCAGTCCATCATATTTCATCATAATTGCCCTTCACTTGCACGACCGAATAGTGTGAATAATAATAATACTGCACGTGCATTGGACTAAGCTGGAATCTGCAAGCATTCAATAAATAGGAGAAGACAAGGCAACATGGGCTCTTTTGTCAGATAAACAATAATGCATATAAGAGTCACTTCAACAATTTAATTATGGTCTTCTCCTATCGACCCCCAAAGAAAAGAAAAGAAATAAAACTATTTACATGGGAAAGCTCCCCACAAGCAAAAGAAGAACATGAAATCTTTTTGGATTTTCTTTTTAATTACTACTGCAAGCATGGAAAGTAAACTAATTAAAAGCTACAACTAATTTTTTTGGGGGGTTTCTTAAGGTTTATTAAACACACAAGAAAAAAGCATAAAAAGGAAAATAAACTAGCATGGATGATACAATGAAAAAGTATGAGCACCGACATCTAGCAATGAGTATGCGAGCATAAATGTAATGTCGGTGGGAAATACGTACTCCCCCAAGCTTAGGCTTTTGGCCTAAGTTGGTCTATGGCCACGGCTGGCCTGGCGGATATCCATAATAATAGCTGGGGTCGTACTGTGATGTAGCAGCTATTGCCTACTGAGCTGCAGCATGGCGACGAGCGGCCTCCTCTCTCCTCTCGTACTCATCTGCCTCCTCTCTGGTAATAATATATCCTCCTCTTGCTTGATAATCAAAGAAGGCAGGAGCAGGGAGAGTAATGCGGACAGCACAACTTCTGTCAAAGATTAGTTGGTACTGGAGAGGTGATTCATTCCTCTCAACAAACTGGTGGTGAACCATAGCATTAAAATCTAGATAAGCATGTGGTAATTCAATATCATCTTTGCGTATATCTATACCAAGAAAATTAGTTATGCGGGTTGCATAAATTCCACCAAAGAAATCTCCATTATGTCTATTAAGATGCAACCTACGTGCAACAATGGCTCCCAAATTATATGATTTGTCTCCTAACACAGCACTCCTAAGAGTACTGAGGTCGGTGACACACATGTGACATGCCTCATCCTTACCATTGATGCATCTATCTATGAAGAGAGCAAAATAATGTATAGCAGAAAAGTGAATGCTCCCTATGGTAGCATGTGTAATATCTCTAGATTCTCCCACAGTTATGTTGGCAAGAAAATCTCTAAATTCAGATTTGCGAGGATCCCTTATACTACCCCATTGTGGAAGTTTGCATGCAGTGGTAAAATCCTCGAAGTCCATAGTGTCGTGGCTCTAAGCTTGACAGTAGAGTGGGGGGTAGGTATGGAGAGGCAAGGTCCTAGCTATGGAGAGGTTGTAAACACAAGAGATGTACGAGTTCAGGCCCTTCTCGGAGGAAGTAAAAGCCCTACGTCTCGGAGCCCGGAGGCGGTCGATTGGATTATGTGTATATGAGTTACAGGGTGCCGAACCCTTCTGCCTGTGGAGGGGGGTGGCTTATATAGAGTGCGCCAGGTCCCCAGCCAACCCACGTAATGAAGGGTTTAAGGTACATTAAGACCGGGGCGTTACTGGTAACGCCCCACATAAAGTGTCTTTACTATCATAAAGTCTACTTAATTACAGACCGTTGCAGTGCAGAGTGCCTCTTGACCTTCTGGTGGTCGAGTGAGTCTTCGTGGTCGAGTCCTTCAAGTCAGTCGAGTGAGTCCCTCGTAGGTCGACTGGAAGGTGATCTCTTCTAAGGGTGTCCTCGGGCAGGGTACTTAGATCAGGTCTGTGACCCTACCCTAGGTACGTGACTCCATCATTAGCCCCCGAATGGATTGAGGCTTGAGTGATGAAGGAGTTGATGTTGTTTCCGATTAGCTTTCGCATACTGGTCGTGCGTCGTTTTGAACCAAAAAATTCTCTTTGTTGATAGTGAACAACTTCTCTTCAGTCGACTCGATCCATTCTTTTTCTTCGTCGAGTGATCTTTTGGACTTCGCTGATTTCCGAGCGACGGATCGCAGGAAATCCCGCGTCTGGCAGACTGATCTGCCGTTCGCGGATTCCGCGGGATACAAAATTTGGGGGAGCGCGCGAAGCGGAGCGGTCCGCGGCGCTCGGATGGGACGGGGCATAGATGCCTCGATCCCCGCGCCGCTTTTTTCGCCACGTATCACGCTCGTGCAACTGTTTCAGGATATGATTAGATCGACCGGGCCCACCTGTCATCCACTCGGAAGGGATCTTATAAATGCGCCCGGCGAGGGTTTTTTGAACAGTGCCTCAGCATTCTCTCTCTGCTCCCTTCGTCTCCGCCCAACGCGCTCGCTCTCGCCTCCGCACAACTTCTCCTCACGCGCCTCGCCGGTAGCCATGGTCAAGGAGAAGACGGCGGCGCTGGAACGCGCGAAGAAGGCGTCGGCGATGGAGAAGGCGAAGGGGAGATCCACCAGCCGCGGCGGGTCTTCGTCTAGATCTCGCCTGCCGAAAGGCTGGGTCCAGGGAGATTGGATCCAGTCGACCATCACGGAGAAGGATCTCCTCGACATGGCCAACGAGGGCCTGATCCCTCATGGAGCTGCGAGGCTTCCGGGGAAAGAGTGGCAGCCCCAGCCGGAAGAGGGTGAGTGTGTGCTTCTGGCTACCCATGTCGACCGTGGATTCTTTTTGCCGCCGAGCATTTTCTTCCGTGGTTTCTTGAACTTCTTTGGAGCGCAACTCCACCACTTCACCCCGAATTCTATCGCCTATCTTGCCGCGTTTGTGTCCATGTGTGAGAGTTTCCTGGATTGTCGATCGCATTGGGGTTTGTTCAAGCACATATTCATGTGTCGCTCTCAGACCGTGAAGAAGGCGAGCCCAGGCGACGAAAAAACCCGAGTTGTCCAAATGTGTGGGGGTCTGGGGATCCAGGTGAGGAACAAGAGCACCTTCCCAGCCATGACATTTCCCGAGTCAGTCAGAGGCTGGCAGTCGACCTGGTTCTACTGCCAGGATCAGTCGACGCCGGGGCAGTCGAGTGGACTCCCTCAGTTCACCATGGGTCGAGTGAACAAGCCCTCCTCTCTGAAGGTGATTCCGGAGGAGAAAGCTGACGTGAAGATGCTGATGGAGTGTGTAGTTCAGTTGGTTCGGGAGGGAGTGACGAGTATGGATCTCCTGGAGGTTTTTCTTAGGCGTCGTATCCAGCCTCTTCAGTTCCGGAGCCATTGCATGTGGTTGTACTGCGGGACTGAGGATGTGACTCGGGTCAACCCAGAAGCAGTCGACGATGCCACTCTGGAAAGGTGGATGGCCGCTGTTACTGGGAACAAGGATAACCCTCGCGGAGCCAGAAGGATTCCTCCACTCGACTGCCACAGTGATCCAAACAAGGTATGTCATTGTGTTCTCGTCGCATTTATTTCTGTTTTCTCTGTCGATCAGTCGACTGATCTTTGTCTTGATGTCTATCAGGCCCTCACTGAGCTGTACTCGATGCCCAATGGAGCACAGGCTCCGACCGAGGAGGGAGAAGCGAGCGGGGGCGAGAGCCAGGAGGAGGAGTGGGACTCGGACGCCGCTGAGGCTGATGATGATGATGATGACGATGATGATGATGATGACGATGAGGACGAGGAAGAGGAGGAGGAGGAGGAGGTCGCACCACCGCGCTCGGAAAGGCGGTCGAAACTTGTCCATGACCCTGCGACTGAACGCGGCGAGGGGGTTGCGACTGTTACCCAGTCGACCAAGCGCCCTCGGACCACCTCTCCGGCGCCGACTGAAAAGGCGTCGAAGCAGCCCAGGGCGGCCCCGTCAAAGCCGGCCAAGCACCTGTCGAAGATGAAGGTGTCCATCCCTACCATATCAGGGTAATCATGTTGCTTAAGTCTTCTTGTTTTGTGTGAACTTTATCTCTGGTTGGCGCTGGAGTTAGTCGACTGACTCTTTGGAGTTGCAGTGCTGCTACTTCTGAGACCTCAGCCCGGGCTGACGATCATGAGATGGAGGACGCAGCAACCTCAAAACCTGGTACTATACTCTTAACCCGTTTCTAGTCGACTGACTCATGATCTCTAATTCTGATTCTTTTCTGTAGCTCCATCCAATGTTGTTATCACTCTCCCTGATGATGATGAAGATGAGGAACCGCTGAAGCACAGAATGAGAAGGAAAGCGTCTGCCAGCAGGGTGCCCCAGGATGTGACGGTGCCTGAGACTCTGGTCGCGGAGGAGGAGAACACCACTCGACACACTGTGTCCTTCGCAGATCCACTGACGAGTGCTCTGCAGCCCTCCCTCTTCACGACGCACCACGTCCCAGAGGACCAAGCTGGCGCAGCGAAGGAGGCGATACGCCAGGCAGGGATCATGATGGAGCAGTTGAAGACCATCCGGGATGCGAGCCAGGCAGCTTACGACGCCAGTTCCGCCCTCCAAAGCAATGTTCAGGTCAGTCGACCACCGTTTGTTCTGTTAGGATATGCTATCAAAAACTTTTCTTTCCAGAATTTATAGTAGTCACCCAGTGGGTGTGTCGATTTAAACTCCGTGTTAGCGGGGGCACGATGAGTGCACCCGCTGGGTGTAGTCCCCAAGGCTAAGGTCGACTGCTGGCAGTCGGCCTTAGGCTTTATAATTTCAGTCTTTCCATCATTCGACTATGGCGAATGGATTTCGCAAACCGGTGGGGGCACGCTGAGTGCACCCACTGGGTGTAGTCCCCAAGGCTAAGGTCGACTGCTGGCAGTCGGCCTTAGGCTTTATAATTTCAGTCTTTTCGTCATTCGACTATGGCAAATGGATTTCGCAAACCGGTCGACTGGTCGACTCTGTCTTCACTAGGATTAGTGGGGGCACGCTGAGTGCACCCACTGGGTGTAGTCCCCGAGACCACGGTCGAATGCTTGTATTCGGCTATAGTCTTAGAAACGCATGATTTTTCCTTTTCCACTCGGAAGTGAATTATCTTTGACATTTAGTCGATTGGTTCTTCGCAGAACTCCTGTGACCTTGCGTCTCGCTACACTGAACTGGAAAATAAGCACATTCAGCTCGAGCTGAATTTGAAGCTGGTTCAGGAGAATCTGACGAAGGCAAAGGAGGAGACCGAAGGTATGTTTGGTGAGACCTCGACGACTGCTTTTTCCCTTCATTTGTTTCAAAATCTGATTTTGCTGTAACTTGCAGGTAAGGTGAGGGAGGCCCAAAGGAAAAAAGACCTTGAACTAGCTGAGAAGATCAAGCTTGTTGGCGAGAAGTTAGCTTCAGTCACAAAGCTTGAGCAAGAAAATGCTACTTTGAAAGCTGTTCTTGGTAAGAAAAATGATCTGGAGGTCTTCCTGAGTGGTCTTGCCAAGAAGCTGTTTCTTATGCTTGAAGGTAAACCTTCAACAATCATTTTCAACTGTGGTTTTTTCATTCGACCATTGCTTTGACTCGGTGATCGTCCTTGCAGAATTTTGTCAAAACTTTGAAGAAGAGACTAGCCGGCTGGAACCAAACCTTGACCCCGTCAATTCTCCGGTGAACGACGAAGTTGCCATGAATGTTTTCCGACTGAAGTCCCGTGTTGCAGCCGCCGTGGACTATCTTGCAAGGCTGAAGGTCGCCACATCTCGCATCGACTCAACGCTCTGGCCCGGGGAGACACTTCAGAACGACCTCGAGTCGCTGATGGCTCGTTTGAACGCTGTCCCTGGTCGAGTGCAGGAGTGGAAAAAGTCCTCGGCTCGGTGTGGTGCAGATGTTGCTCTGTGTCTGGCCCGAGTCCACTGCAAAGATGCGCGAGAAGACAAGCTGGCTGCCCTCCGAGTGGCCAACACCAAGAAACACGACTTCAGGTCCTTTATGGAAACTTTCCTTGCTGCTGCCACTCGGATCGCAGATGGAATTGATCTTGATGAGTTTGTTGCACCTTCCAGCACTCCACAGGAGGGGTAAAAAACTTCTTCTAAGCTCGACGCTTTAAATTTGCCTCGGTATGCCGAGTGGAGTTGTAACCGATAAACCTTAACAGGCTTAGCGCCTGAGCACTTTCGGTTCCTTTAGGTATCGATCTGAACTTGAATTTGGTGTTTGAATATGATTGCTTTTGGCTCGAAATGTCTTTTGCAGGTTCAAAGCAAGACGCTCACTGTAGTCGACTTATTCCTTAATCCACTTAGGCGAGCACTGGGCTGCAGCTAAGCCTCCCGAGTGAGAGGTTTGCTCTTCACTCGGTAGGATTTTGATAACTTAGGCGAGCGCTGGGCTGCAGCTAAGCCCCCGAGTGAGAGGTCTGCTCTTCACTCGGTAGGATTTCTATATCTTAGGCGAGCACTGGGATGCAGCTAAGCCCCCGAGTGAGAGGTTTGCTCTTCACTTGGTAGGATTTTGATAACTTAGGCGAGTGTTGGGCTGCAGCTAAGCCCCCGAGTGAGAGGTTTGCTCTTCACTCGGTAGGATTTCTATATCTTAGGCGAGCACTGGGCTGCAGCTAAGCCCCCGAGTGAGAGGTTTGCTCTTCACTCGGTAGGATTTCTATATCTTAGGCGAGCACTGGGCTGCAGCTAAGCCCCCGAGTGAGAGGTTTGCTCTTCACTCGGTAGGATTTTGATAACTTAGGCGAGCGCTGGGCTGCAGCTAAGCCCCCGAGTGGAAGTATGGCTTACCACTCGGTAGGATTTTCATAACTTAGGCGAGTACTTGGACTGCAGCTAAGCCCCCGAGTGGAAGTCTGGCTTACCACTCGGTAGGATTTTCATAACTTAGGCGAGTACTTGGACTGCAGCTAAGCCTCCGAGTGGAAGTCTGGCTTACCACTCGGTAGGATTTTATTTAATCTTAGGCGAAACGGATTCGCAGCTAAGCCTCCGAGTGGGAGTCTGGCTTACCACTCGGTAGGATTTTATTTAATCTTAGGCGAAATGGATTCGCAGCTAAGCCTCCGAGTGGGAGTCTGGCTCACCACTCGGTAGGATTTTTACAAACTTAGGCGAAACGGATTCGCGGCTAAGTCACCCACTGAGGGGAAAATTTTATTGGACAAAATAAAAAGTGACAAAAATTATGGAGGAACTATGACACTATTATTTTGAGATCCATGAACTACAGAAGTACTTTATTGCAACTCATCCGAGTGATAAACTTAAGTGTAAAATGGGCGGAGTAGTTCCGCGTTCCAAGCTCGGGGCTCGTCGATATTATGTTCGACGTTGTAAAGACGGTACGCCCCGTTGTGGAGAACTTTGGTGACGATGAAGGGTCCTTCCGAAGAAGGAGCAAGCTTGTGTTGTTTCTTCTGATCCACTCGGAGAACTAAATCTCCTTCCTGGAAGGCTCGACCCCTCACATTTCTGGCGTGGAAACGACGCAAATCTTGTTGGTAGATGGTCGACCGGATCAGAGCCATCTCCCTTTCTTCCTCTAAAAGGTCGACTGCGTCCTGCCGCGCTTGTTCAGCTTCTGCTTCGTTGTAGATTTCAACTCGAGGAGCATTGTGGAGAAAATCACTCGGCAAGACTGCTTCAGCTCCGTAGACCAAGAAGAATGGAGTTCTTCTGGTCGACCGATTAGGTGTGGTCCGCAGTCCCCAAAGCACCGAGGGAAGTTCGTCGACCCAAGCTCCAGCTGCATGCTTGAGATCACGCATCAGTCGGGGTTTCAATCCCTTGAGAATCAGGCCATTGGCTCGCTCTGCTTGTCCATTCGTCTGCGGATGGGCGACCGAAGCGTAGTCGACTCGTGTGCCTTGAGAGTTGCAGAAATCCCTGAATTCTTCCGAGTCAAAGTTCGACCCATTATCCGTAATGATGCTGTGCGGGACTCCATATCTGAATATCAGTTCCCTGATGAAGCTAACAGCAGCACCGGCGTCAAGGTTCTTGATTGGTTTAGCCTCAATCCACTTGGTGAACTTGTTGACTGCCACCAGTACATGCGTGAAGCCACTTCGCCCTGTTCTCAAAGGACCGACCATGTCCAACCCCCATACTGCGAAAGGCCAGACGAGTGGAATGGTCTTCAGAGCTGATGCAGGCTTGTGCGACATATTAGAGTAGAACTGACATCCCTCGCACTTATCCACTATTTCCTTTGCCATCTCATTCGCCTTTGGCCAGTAAAATCCGTCTCGGTATGCTTTGGCCACGATGGTCCGAGAGGACGCATGATGACCACAGGTTCCCGAGTGGATATCATTAAGGATGATTCGACCTTCTTCTGGTGTTATGCACTTCTGACCAACTCTAGTTGCGCTTTCTCTATACAGCTGTCCTTTGATTACGGTAAAGGCTTTAGATCGACGGACGATCTGTCGAGCCTCTTCCTCATCCTCTAGGAGCTCTTTTCTCAGGATATACGCGATATACAGAACTGTCCAGTCGGAAATGACCACCAAGACCTCCATGACCAAGTCGACTACTGCTGGGACTTCAACCTCAGCCGGATCTGTGGCACTCTTGGGCTGTGGAGCTTCTTCGGTGAAAGGATCTTCTTTGACTGACGGAGTGTGTATATGCTCCAAGAACACACCACTCGGAATGGCTCCTCTCTTGGAACCTATCTTTGCTAGATCATCAGCTGCTTGATTTTTCAGTCGGGGTATATGATGGAGCTCCAACCCCTCGAACTTCTTTTCCAGCTTCCTCACTGCACTGCAGTATCCAGTCATGGCTGGGCTTCTCATGTCCCACTCCTTCATCACTTGGTTGACCACTAAATCTGAATCGCCATAGACCATCAGGCGACGGACGCCGAGTGAAATGGCCATGCGCAATCCGTATAAGAGGGCCTCATACTCTGCCTCATTGTTGGAGGAATCAAAGTGAATCTGGAGCACGTATCTGAGCTTATCTCCTCTGGGGGAAACCAGGACAACCCCAGCACCGGAACCATTCAACATCTTAGAGCCATCAAAAAACATGGTCCAATGCTCCGAGTGAACTTCAGTCGGCTGCTGCTGTTCAATCCACTCGGCGAGGAAATCTGCTATTGCCTGGGACTTAATGGCTTTCTTTGCCTCAAACTTGATATCAAGGAGAAGAAGTTCAATCGCCCATTTCGCCACTCGACCAGTTGCATCTCTGTTGTGCAAAATCTCTGATAGTGGAGCGTCGCTGACGACTGTGATGGAATGATCAGAGAAATAATGAGCAACCTTCTTTGTGGTCATGTATATTCCATACACAAGCTTCTGATAATGAGGATATCTCTGCTTGGATGGAGTCAAGACTTCAGACAAATAATACACTGGACGCTGAACTTTGAAAGCTTTTCCTTCTTCTTCCCGCTCGACCGTAAGCACTGTACTGACGACTTGTCCTGTGGCTGCAATATAAAGCAACAGAGGCTCTTTGCTGATTGGGGCAGCAAGCACCGGCTGGGTGGAGAGCAGAGCTTTTAGCTCGGCAAACGCTGCATCAGCTTCTGGAGTCCACTCGAACTTGTCTGCCTTCTTCATCAGTCGGTAAAGAGGCAATGCCTTTTCACCGAGTCGTGAGATGAATTGACTTAATGCGGCCAAGCATCCAGTAAGCTTCTGGACATCGTGAACTCGCACAGGGCGTTTCATTCGGAGAATAGTGCCGATCTTTTCTGGATTAGCGTCGATCCCTCGCTCGGAAACGAGAAAACCGAGTAACTTGCCACCAAGAACTCCGAATGTGCATTTTGATGGATTGAGCTTGATATCATACCTTCTGAGGTTGGCAAATGTTTCGGCGAGGTCAGCGAGCAGGTCGGAACCTTTTCGTGACTTGACGACGATATCATCCATATACGCTTCCACATTTCGACTGATTTGAGTGAGTAGACACTTCTGAATCATTCGCATAAATGTGGCTCCGGCATTCTTGAGGCCGAATGGCATGGTGATATAGCAGAAGCACCCGAATGAAGTGATGAAAGCTGTTTTTACCTCGTCGGGTCCGTACAGACGGATCTGGTGGTACCCGGAGTAGGCGTCTAGAAAAGACAATCTCTCGCATCCCGCGGTCGAGTCAACAATTTGATCTATGCGAGGGAGAGGAAAATGATCTTTCGGGCAGGCCCGATTGATGTGCTTGAAATCAATGCACATTCGGAGTGATTTGTCCTTCTTAGGGACCATGACGACATTAGCGAGCCACTCGGAGTGGTATATCTCTCGGATAAATCCCGCCGCCAACAGTCGAGCCACTTCCTCACCAATGGCTTTTCTCTTCTGGACGGTGGACCGCCGAAGATGCTCTTTGACTGGTTTAGCTGATGAGTCGACTCTTAGGCGATGCTCAGCCAGTCCCCTGGGAACACCTGGCATGTCAGCGGGCTTCCATGCAAAAATGTCCCAGTTCTCACGGAGGAACTGGATGAGCGCTTCTTCCTATTTCGGGTCGAGTGTTGTGGAGATGTGGGTCGGGGCTGCATCGGGGTCGGTCGGGTGAATGTGAACAGACTTCGTCTCACCGAACGACTGAAATGCAGATTCTGTGGCAGGTTTCTTGGATCGCAGCAAATCACTCGGATCTGCATTTTGCTTGTATTCTTCAAACTCGACCGCTGTCACCTGGGAATCGGCAATCTTTGAGCCCTTCTGAAAGCACTCTTCTGCCTTTTTCCGATCACCGGTGACAGTGATCACTCCTTTGGGGCCGGGCATCTTCAATTTGAGGTACACGTAACATGGTCGAGCCATGAACCGTGCATAAGCTGGTCTCCCCAAAATGGCATGATATGCACTCTGAAAATCCACGACCTCAAACGTCAACTTCTCTTTGCGAAAATGTTTCGAATCACCAAACACCACGTCCAGAGCTATTTGGCCGAGTGACTTGGCTTTCTTCCCTGGTATAACTCCATGAAAGCTCATGTTACTGGTGCTCAGTCGGGACATCGGAATGCCCATTCCTTTCAGTGTGTCTGCATACAACAAATTCAGCCCACTACCACCGTCCATCAACACTTTTGTCAGTCGAGTGCCTTCGACAACTGGATCGACCACCAAAGCTTGCCTCCCAGGGGTGGTAATATGAGTCGGGTGATCAGATTGGTCGAATGTGATGGGTGTTTGGGACCATCTCAAATAAGTTGCTTTTGCTGGGCTAACCATGTTCACCTCACGGTTAATGACTTTCAATCGACTCTTGCTTTCCGCATCTGCAAAGATCATCAGAGTGGAGTTGATATGCAGATATCCTTCCTCACTGTCCTCCTTGTCTTCGGCCTTGTCTGACTCCTTTTCCTTGTCTTTATACTGCTTTCCTTGAAACTGCTGGATCAGGAGTCGACATTGGCGAGTGGTATGCTTTGGGTAAATGATATTCCCCTCTTCGTCTTTCTTCGTGTGGATGTGACACGGCATATCCATCACGTCATTCCCTTCTTTATCCTTTACCTTCTTAGGGTTCCAGGATCCTTTTGGTTTCCCTTTAAACTTTCCCTGAGTCACGGCTAGAGCCTCTCCAGGAGCTGCCGGTTCAGCCTTCCGCTTCTGTTTCCGACTGGTGTTTCCCTTCTCCGACTGACTCGGCTTGTGCTTGCCGCTTCGGAGTCGGTCTTCTTCTTCGCCGTTGGCGTACTTGGTAGCAATTTCCATCATCCGACTCAAGGTCATGTCACCGGTTCGACCAAATTTCAAACTCAATTCTCTGTTCTTGACACCATCCTTGAAGGCGCAGACTGCCTGATGATCAGACACATTCTCCACAGTATGGTGCAAAGTGATCCACCTCTGAATATACTCCCTGAGAGTCTCATTGGTCTTCTGCACGCAGACTTGCAGCTCCGTCAATCCAGCCGGTCGCTTGCAAGTTCCTTCAAACGTTCTGACGAACACTCGGGACAGATCTTCCCAAGTGTAAATGCTGCTAGGAGGTAACTGAGTCAACCATGCTCTGGCAGAACCTTCCAACATGAGGGGCAAATGCTTCATGGCCACCTCGTCATTCCCACCACCAATCTGAACCGCCACTCGGTAGTCCTCAAGCCAAGTTTCAGGCTTAGACTCACCAGTGAACTTGCTGACTCCTATTGCCAACCTGAAATTGGGAGGGATCACTGCGGCTCTGATAGCTCTGCTGAAACATTCCGGACCAGAAACATGCACTCGACTGCTCGTGGGCGCATCTCTGTCGGGTCCACCTCGATGGGCTCTGTTCCGGTCGACCAAGCCTTGCACGATAATGGATCGCGCGTCGAAGCCTGGTTCTCTGGGGTCGACTGGAACTCTTCGCCCTGCACTGAGCTGACGTCTGTCATCTTGCTGACGAGGAGCGTAGGACCCACCCCTCGAAGGGGAAGTGGGCACTCGACGCCTATCATCTCGGTCGTGTCGGTCTCCATATTGGTCTCGCCGATTCTCGCGTCCTTCATGCCACGGAGGCGATCTGGGACTGTGAGCCGACTGAACCGTATTCGCAGCGACGGGTCGACTGTGAATTCTGTTGCGCGACTGCGACACGGCTGAATTCTGATCTCCTGCTGCCCGGAGCAGATCCCTGATCTGCATCAAGCCTCTGCCAGCTTCCGACTGAGAGGGCTGGATGGACTCTGCTATATGGGTCGCAGCTGCTAAATTCTGGATTGGGGTTTGATATACCTGAGTCGGCGGGAAGAGTTGACGTCGACTGGCGTCGGGAACTCGTTGCCGCGCGCGCTCGTCGAGTGCTCGCTGAAGATTCTCCAAGCGAGCGCGTTCGGCCAAGTTGGCCAAACGTGCCTCCTCTAAGGCGCGAGCCTCGGGGGTTTCTCCTGCGATGGGAGTATGCAGGGCATCCACGTTCCTGCGGCGAAGTTCCTCTCTTTGCAGAGAGTCGAGTGGCTCGGGCTGGTACTCTTCGTGGTCTCGTGCGGGGTCGCCTCCGTCGCCTGCCCCACCATCACGGGCGAAGCCAGGGGGACTGCGGGGCCCGTCGACCATCAGGATTTCCGCCGCTGGATCACTGCTATCGCACTCGGATGCAGTCTCTACGGAGCCAGTCGACAGATCGAACAGGCCGTAGAGGGATTCGTCGGGCTCGATTGCCGCAACTTGGGTGGTGGCCGTCTGGCGAGCCACCGCATGCCTTACCCACCGCTGAAGCCTCGACCGGCCCGAGCGCTTGCGCTGGCGGGAGACCGGGAGGGTGGCCGATGGGGGAGTCGACCGATACGGGGTCGACGGTTACCGCAGCAGAACGCTGCGGACACATGCGCGAAAATGCGTCGCACCGCGGACGGGGAGCGCATCGACGTCGAGTGGAGCCTCCTGGAGCCAGGCGGAGTCGTCGGCGACGAAGGTGAGAGCACCGAGACGGATCTCTCGACCCTCGACCAAAACTCCAGCAGCCACCATGATGAAAGTACTCGGAAGAATCGCAACTTCTCCACAAAATCGCTAAAACACCTGCCCCACGGTGGGCGCCAACTGTCGTGGTTCTAAGCCTGACAGTAGAGTGGGGGTAGGTATGGAGAGGCAAGGTCCTAGCTATGGAGAGGTTGTAAACACAAGAGATGTACGAGTTCAAGCCCTTCTCGGAGGAAGTAAAAGCCCTACGTCTCGGAGCCCGGAGGCGGTCGAGTGGATTACGTGTATATGAGTTACAGGGTGCCGAACCCTTCTGCCTGTGGAGGGGGGTGGCTTATATAGAGTGCGCCAGGTCCCCAGCCAACCCACGTAATGAAGGGTTTAAGGTACATTAAGACCGGGGCGTTACTGGTAACGCCCCACATAAAGTGTCTTTACTATCATAAAGTCTACTTAATTACAGACCGTTGCAGTGCAGAGTGCCTCTTGACCTTCTGGTGGTCGAGTGAGTCTTCGTGGTCGAGTCCTTCAAGTCAGTCGAGTGAGTCCCTCATAGGTCGACTGGAAGGTGATCTCTTCTAAGGGTGTCCTCGGGCAGGGTACTTAGATCAGGTCTGTGACCCTACCCTAGGTACGTGACTCCATCACATAGTATAAGATTAATTATAAAGATCAAACAGGACAGGTGGAGAATTACGTGAAGTTGAAAATTCAAACCTCCCCACAAAGGAACTAGTGAGAGTGTGATACTGGCTGCACTTCTCTTCCTCGAAGCTCACAAGATCAGCGTTACACAAATATGCGTTAAATTCTTCCTTAATTCCCGCTCGATCCATAAAGTTCTCAGAAGGCCATTCACAAGGACGCACTAGAGCGTCTCTTGGTGGCTCTTCATCAGCATCACGCATTGCAAGTCTGGGTCCTTGCTTCCTTGAAGAACCACCTTGGAACATTTTCCTAAGCATTTTTCTTCCTATGAAAAATTCTGAATTTTTTAGTAACTTCAAAATAAAAGTAAACCAAACTCAATAATATTGATAGTAACTACTCCTACAAGTGCCTAGGGCCTATATCATGCATCAAAACTAATTTTGACCATATAAATTTGACATGCAAACTCAAGAACAGGGTCACCTAAGCAGCAAAATTTTGCAATGAATAAAGCACTAGAACAAAAACTAATTAGACCAATGGGGGAGTCACATACCAAGGAACAATCTCCCCAAGCAGTTTTGTGAGAGGTGCTTTGAGCAAGGAGATCGAAAATGGCAGCAAAACGAGCTTGGACTCGGGTTTGAGCTGGTTATTCGTATTTGGGGGAGGAAGGAGTGTGTGGGTGCAGGTATAAGTGGAGGAGGGCCATCGTGGGCCCACGAGGCAGGGGGCGCGCCCTAGAGGGGTAGGCGCGCCCTCCACCCTCGTGGGCAGGTGGCTGGCCCCTTGGTGTGTTCTCAGATCCATAAATCCTCAAATATTCTAGAAAAAATCATATTTAATCTTCAGGGTATTTGAAGAATTTTTATTTTTGAGGTATTTTATATTGCACGGATAATCAGATAACAGACAGACAAATATTTATTTTTATTTTTATTAAATTGAACTTATAAAGGATGAAAGAGTTACTAGTCAGAACCGTTGCATCCACGTCGTCGGCTATGAACAGTGCCGAGCGAGCGGTGCGTAGCGAGAGAAAAGAAAATATCTCCTCTTTCTCCATCCTCCCTGAAAATATCTCCTCTTTCTCCGTCCTCCCTCCTCATCCGGCTCCTCTTCTCCATGCCGCCGTCGTCGCCTCCTCTTCCCCGTCGCTCACAGCCGCCTCGCCCGCTCCGCCTTCACCACCTCCTCTCGTGGCTCCCGTGTCGGAGTTCAGTGCCAGGGGAAGAGGGATCGACGATGGCGCAACAGAGGAGATGGAGTAGCGTGCTCCTGCCGCCGTCCGACCCCATCCTTCCTCCGCTCCTCCCCGCCCCTGCCTCCGCCTTGCCGCATCCTCTGCGCCGTCGTGCCATCACACCATCTCCACTTCTGCCCAGCGCCCCGCTGCAGCCGCCTGCTGGTCGTCCTATTCTATATGGAGCTGCACATCGGCTTCGGCATCGTCGCCGGCAGCGACTTCATTCACCGCCTCCTCTATATTCAGTCCCTCTCAGACAAACCCATCCATGAGACATCCATAGCAAACTGAAACTCAATTTCATCGCATTAGTCAAAGCATGCCATCACGTATTCTTTGTTGTTGTCACTGGAATCCTTTACAACCCGACATTATCACTGGAATTCTTTAGAACCTGACATTATCGGGTTTCTTAATTTTCTCCATTGGACACTCTCCTATCTGAAATATTAGTCTTGCCTATTTAATGGTGGTTCACATGCAGGTTCAGAGAGTAGCTCACTTGGATATGAGCATATGTGCAATCTTGAGTGGTCTCAAGACGAGATGAATTAAACAATGTTGACATGCTGGTTGTGCTAGGTGAGTTCCCCTTTGATCACACGTTGCTGAGTAGTAAAGTTATGATTGTTGAATTGTATGTCCCTGGTGCCAAGTTCCCCCAAATCAATGTTTTGTAGCTATATGTGTATGAGAAATAGTGGAAAAAGAAGTTTCCCTTAGTAATCATCTCTCTACTGAAATTCTTGTTGTGATGATAGAGCTATACAATCTAGAATTCAGGGAATTATGTTTTTCAATGTTAACTTTCACCAACAAAAAAACTGAATTTTCTGCAATAAGCTTCAGTGGAAATTACGGTAACCATTTTTTTATTACTGAAGCTCCTCGTCCAATTCCGCATCAATGTAACAGAAAAGTAAAAAATTAAAAACATATGTGCTGAATTTTGGTGCCAAGTACATGCCTTTCAGATATATTATTGCCTACTTAAGATGAAGCCAGTCACATTTCTCATTACACAGGATGATTTTGTCATGTGTCATGCTTCAAGAAAAGCAGGCTGGTCTTACATCTATTTGGAATATTTAGATGGCCAAGGTCAAAGAGTATCAAGGTGCTTCTAACTGATCTCACTCTTATTATTTGTGGCTGCCAATTTCCGTGTTTCGAAGGGAAAAAATGCACTGCTGCTTCATGTGTATGTTGGTTTAAAGATGATACAATAGTTTGCGCATTGTGTATCCTATATGCCCAATGGTTTCCTGATCTAGGGCTTATATTGTGTACTAAAATAAACCTATTTTCTTTGAAAGGTGGGTTTTTATTGGAAATACGTCAAACCTTTACTTTTTGATTTTTGTTTCTTTCAGTTTCATTTTATGCCACTTTCAGGTTAAAAGTAGAAAATATACATGGTTCTCAATGTTTTATGCTTTGGTTATTTGGAGTTACCCTCAAACTAATGCCAGCCTCCATTTGTCCAATCCAAAGTAAACCTATGTGCATGTCTACTATATTGTGCGCGAGTAAGCAAAATTTTATATTGGCATGTGGAACTGTTACTTGGTCCATGTTTAGCACTTGGCAGATGAACCTGGAATGTGAACCATGCATAAATAGCAAGGCATGATGATTAGTAAATTGTGTTAATACTCGGTACTTTTCTTCCAACTAAAGTATAGCTCCAGTTCAGATGTTAGTTACATTATGTCTACTTGAATTTAGTGCATTTTTTTGGTGCCCTCTTTCTGTGTTGAAAATATGTAAATTGATGCATCCTGTGTAGCTTGTCACTCTGTTTCTACTTGGCAAGGTCTGCAATAGATTATATATGCATTACATGGTCTGTTTCTTTTGCCTGCGTCAACATATGTATGCTGTTCGTATTGTCTTTTCATGCTTATTTTTCCAGGGATCCCTCACCCTCTTAATTCATTCGTATTCTTTCCTTCTTAGTTGCAGTGTTGCAAGGTATACCCTGCCTTGGAGAAGGGCATTCTGTGGGCTGCTTCTACAGGTTACATATAGTTTTCCCACTGCTTCTCCAAATTATGCACAATGCCAAAAAGAGTGGGCACTATTAGTTTTACTTTCTTATCTGCTATCATATTTTATTCTTTACAGAGTATCAAATCTGAGATCAATCCAGTTTTGAGTTAGGTTACCTAAAGACTCCATGCACCTCTTCGTCACATGTCCACTTGCCAACAGGATATGGCAACGAATCGGGTCCTGCCG
>NC_041388.1:428105176-428109677 GCF_002162155.2 Triticum dicoccoides
CACACACACACACAAAAAGTATGGTCCTTGGTCCTCATGGCACTGCTATGGAAGATATGGGCAGCACACAATGATATGTTGTTTAGGAGTGTTGATCAATGTTCTGTAATAACCTTCCAGGCCCTTATTTCTTATTTGGATCTTTTGTCACACCGTCTCATGGAGACAAGTGACAAGGAGGACGTCTTCTCGTGGCGTTCCTACCTCTGGGGGAGATCCCCCCACCCCCGGGTGATTCTCAAAAAAAGGTCCAGTTTTGAGTTTTGACACCCATTAATGATGCATTCATGTTATGAGTTACAAAATACTAAATCTAAAATGACATGGTTTTAGAAAGTTGGGTGGTTGAAAGAACCAAACTGTTTCAAGTTACACGTCTTCTCTGTCGTGGGCTAAAAGCTATATATGTTTGCCTCGATGAATTTTCGAAAGAAAATACAGTATGCCTTTATTTACCATGGATTGACGGAGTTCGCGTGTGTTTTCATTGGTTTTTTAAATGATTTCTTAAGCGGCCTTCTATGATTTCCCACTATATGATTTATTTGGGCATGAGGGTGGCTCTTTTGAGTGAATGTTTGGAATAAGCAGTAAGTTGAAAGGTGCCGGAAATAACTCTATCCTGGCAAGATGTGAGTCTCCGTTGTCCAGTCACTATACACCAATGAGGTGGTGTTGGAAACTATGAAATTGGCTTTCTCTTAATTTTCTTATTATAGATGTGTATTTAATTTGGATCCTCGATGATGTCTATATCTAATATGTATATCTAGAAGTAGTGTTTTTTTGTGTGTATTATGATCCCTCGTTAGAACAAAGATAGTATACATTTACTATTTTGGACCATAATTCATTGAGTGAAATTGCAAGCATTTGCAACTTTTCACCAGTTATAATTTCAAAGAGGGTTTTATACAGGTTCTATTTTCATTTGATCTGTCCATGGCATCCTTGCATTAATATTATGACATTGTTTATTCATGTTCAGATATTCTATTCAGTGTAATGCTACATGTATGTGCTTATTAGGTCATCCTACTATTTGTAATAAAATCCGTGTTGCATTATCTTTCCATCTAATCTCTCTACTTACTACCAACATCGCTTCTAACTGGCTTCTTGCGCCATTGGCGCAACCGGGTCATCTAGTATAAAAAACAGAGGGTAAAAGTGGGGTACAGAAGGTTGTGCCTTCTAGTTTCATCCATCTCATGATCATCAAAAGGAATCTACTAATAAGGTTGATCAAGTCTTGTTAACGAACTCATTCCGAATAACATGGAACCGGAGAAATTTCGAATAGCACTATGTTATCTCAACGGGGATATGCACATCCCAATAATAAGAATATCATATTTCTTCTTGACAATAGGAAGAGGAAATTAAAAACCTCCAAATATAATCGATGGAATTTTTCCAATAGAGTTGATACTATGAACTTGAGGTTGTTTCCTCGGGAAGTGTACCGTATGCTCATTGCCATTAACATGAAAAGTGACATTGCCTTTAGTGCAATCAATAACAGTCCCTGCAGTATTCAATAAGGGTCTTCCAAGAATAATAGACATACTATTGTCCTCGGAAATATCAAGAACAACAAAGTCCGTTAAAATAGTAACATTTGCAACTACAACAGGCACATCCTCACAAATACCGACATGTATAGCAGTTGATTTATCAGCCATTTGCAAAGATATTTCAGTAGGTGTCAACTTGTTCAAATTAAGTCTACGATATAAAGAAAGAGGCATAACACTAACACCGGCTCCAAGATCACATAAAGCAGTTTTAACATAATTTCTTTTAATGGAGCATGGTATAGTGGGTACTCCTGGATCTTCAAGTTTCTTTGGTATTCCACCCTTAAAAGTATAATTAGCAAGCATGGTGGAAATTTCAGCTTTCGGTATCCTTCTTTTATTTGTAAGGATTGGAACCTAGTAATGATAATGACATAGAAATTGAACCTGTTGTTGATCTTGATAACCCACAATCAAAGAATCAACGTTATGATAAGAAAGATTTTGTTGCTAGGAAACATGGTAAAGAAAGAGAACCATGGGTTCAGAAACCCATGCCTTTTCCTCCCAAGCCATCCAAGAAAAAAGATAATGAGGATTTTGAGCGCTTTGCTGAAATAATTAGACCTATCTTTTTGCGTATGCGATTAATTGATATGCTCAAAACCAATCCTTATGCTAAGTACATGAAAGATATTATTCATTACCAGATTGAGTTTTAGCATCAGAAATAGAAATATCATTTGGATTCTCAGGTGTTTCAACAATAGGATCACTAGAAGCAAGCAAAGTTTTATCATTTTTTTCTTCTTTTTAGAAGAACTAGGTGCCTTTATATTATTTCTCTGAGAATCTTGCTTAATTCTCTTAGGATGGCCTTCAGGATACAAAGGCTCCTGAGTCATTTTACCAGTTCTAGTAGCCACTCTAACAGCATTATCATTATCTTTACTATTCAATTCATTGAGCAAATTATTTTGAGCTTTAAGTACTTGTTCTACTTGAGTGGTAACCATAGAAGCATGTTTACTAATAAGTTTAAGTTCACCTTTGACATTAGCCATATAATCACCTAAGTGTCCAAGCATATTTGAATTGTATTTTAATTGTCTACCAAAATAAGGATTAAAATCTTTTTGCTTAGCCATAAATTTATCAAACTCATCTAAGTATGGGCTAGCAATTTTAGTAAATGGGATTACAACTTTATCATATCTATAGAGAGAATTTACCTTTACTACCTATGTCGGGTTATCAAGACCATGAATTTCTTCAATAGGAGAAGGATTTGGATTATATGTTTCTTCAACAGGCGGTAAATTAAGACCATGTATTTCTTCAATACACTAGTAGAAAAGAGGGCTTTGGTTCAGGCCGGGTCAGCCCATTGGTCCCGGTTCATTCCAGAACCGGGACCCATGGGGGCATTGGTCCCGGTTCGTGAGGCTAGGGGCCTGCCAGGCCTCGTGGGGGCATTGGTCCCGGTTCGTCTGGCCCCTTTGGTCCCGGTTGGTGGGACGAACCCGGACCAATGGGCCTCGCTCCTGGCCCACCACCATTGATCCCGGTTGGTGGCTTGAACCGGGACCACAGGCTTGTGATTCACACAAATTTCAAAGAATTCAAATTTTAACTACTTAAATTTGAAAACTAATGGCACTAACAGAAAGTTTATAATTTTTCTAAAACTAATGGCACTAACAGAAAGTTTATAATTTTTTGACCTAAAAGCAAAAAAGTATTAAAAATAAAGCAAAAAATAAAAGAAAATAAATAATGCAAAAAACAAAACAAAAAACTGGAAAAAACTATTTTTATAGTAAAGTTAATCACAAACTTGTGATTCACACAAATATCAAAGAATTCAAATTTTAACTATTCAAATTTGAAAACTAATGGCACTAACAGAAAGTTTATAATTTTTGTGACCTAAAAGAAAAATAATTAAAAATAAACTTTAATAAAATAAATAAAAATAAAAACAATAAGTATTTTGTTGTAAGTAGAAACAAAATAAAATAAATAAAGCAACAAAGAAAACAAAAAAAGTGCCACCTGCTGGGCCCCACGGCGTGAATATGACTAGAAACCCTTCCATGGGTCGGGATTCAGGCCCGCAGGCGGCCCAGTAGGCCCACAGGCCCACAGCGTATGGTTAGGCCCGAAAGCCTACAATTGAGAGGAGCTCGAGAGGGTGGGCGTAGCAGCGCTTATAAGCCACTCTCGAGCTCTCTCAACTAGCGAGGTGGTACTAAACTTTTGACGTGGGGCAACACAAGGCCTTTGGTCCTGGTTGGTACCACCAACCGGCGGACTAAAGGGGGCATTGGTCCCTGTTCGTGGCACCAACCGGGAACAATGCTCCTCGCCCCTGGCCCATGACTATTAGTCTCGGTTTGTGCCACAAACCGGGACTAAAGGGTTGGTCCTCGTTGCGGGCTGAGTTTAGTCCCACCTCGCCAATCGAAGGGTGCTCACACCGGTTTATAAGCCCTTCCCTCTCTGCCTTGTTGAGCTCCTCTCAAAGTGAAAATAGATGCCCTTATAGAGAAAAGTTTAACCTAAATTCAAAGTGAATTTCTCTGAAATTCATAGAAATTTACTATGAATTTAGGTTGAATTTTCTCTATAAGCGCATCTATGCTCATTTTTAGTAAGTTAATCACAAACTTGTGGTTCACACAAATTTCAAACAATTCAAATTTGAAAACTAATGGCACTAACAGAAAGTTTATAATTTTTCTAAAACTAATGGCACTAACAGAAAGTTTATAATTTTGCTGACCTAAAAGCAAAAAGAATTAAAAATTAAAGCAAAAATAAAAGAAAATAAATAATACAAAAAACAAAACAAAAAACTGGAAAAAAAAACTATTTTTATAGTAAAGTTAATCACAAACTTGTGATTCACACAAATTTCAAACAATTCAAATTTTAACTATTCAAATTTGAAAACTAATGGCACTAACAGAAAGTTTATA
>NC_041388.1:428109923-428110514 GCF_002162155.2 Triticum dicoccoides
TAAATAATGCAAAAAACAAAACAAAAAAATGAAAAAAAAACTATTTTTATAGTAAAGTTAATCACAAACTTGTGATTCACACAAATTTCAAAGAATTCAAATTTTAACTATTCAAATCTGAAAACTAATGGCACTAACAGAAAGTTTATAATTTTTCTGACCTAAAAGCAAAAAGAATTAAAAAATAAAGCAAGAAACAAAAGGAAATAAATAATGCAAAAAACAAAACAAAAAAACTGGAAAAAAAATTAAAAATAGCAACATTAAGTATTTTATTGTAAGTAGAAACAAAATAAAATAAATAAAGCAACAAAGTAAACAAAAAAAACAAAAAAAGTGCCACCTACTGGGCCCCCACGGCCTGAATACGTATAGAAACCCTAGCATGGGCCAGGATTTAGGCCCGCGGGAGGCCCAGTAGGCCCACAGGCAGATAAAGTGACTTTAGGCCCGTAAGCCTGTATTTGAGAGGAGCTCGAAGTGGTCAACGCAGCAGCGCTTATAAACCACTGTCGAAGCCTCTCGGCTAGCGAGGTGGGACTAAACATCCCACCGCACCGCGCCAATTCCAGCACAAGGCCTTTGGTCCCG
>NC_041388.1:428111101-428143401 GCF_002162155.2 Triticum dicoccoides
CCCGCGCCCTGCCCCTCCTTGGTCCGGCCGGCGCCGCCCCTCCCCTGTTCCTTTTTTTCATATATTATATGCTTATTTTTTTCAGATTATATATATATATATGTATATATGTGAGTATATGTATCGTGTATGTTGCTTCTTTTCAGATTTTTTTCATATATATGATGATTTGTATTTTGCTTTTTTATAAAAATGTATATATGTTTGTATGTTATGTGTGTATATATGTTCATATATGCAAAAAAGTTAGATTTATATATTTAGAAAAGGATTATCTATATATGTTCTCTGATTTAGTACATTTTAGGTTAGTTTCATTTTTAGAAAAGTTTTATATATTTAGGAGAGGAAAAAGGAAAATAAGAAGAGGAAAAAGGAGAAGAAGAGGAGAGGAAGAAAAGGAAGAGGAGAAGAAGAAAGGAATAGAGAGGAGAAGAAGAAAAAACAGAAACTTTTTCTATTTTTTCTTCTTCTCCTCTCTATTCCTTTCTTCTTCTCCTCTTTTTTTCTTCTTTTTTTCTTCGGTCTTCTTCTCTATTCCTTTCTTCTTCTCCTCTTTTTATTTCTTCTTCGTCTTCTTACTTTTTATCGGGTCTGTCGTCATCGATATACCCCGTGTCCCGATAACTTCAACACGAGGGGGGGTTCGACCTACCCCCTCCCCGATAATATTATTTTCCCATGTATGTATGAAAAAGTTACATTTTTAGAAAAGTTTTATATATCTAGCTAGGAAAGGAAGAAGAAGAAAAAGAATGAGAGGAAAAAGGAAAATAAGAAGAGGATGAAAGGAGAAGAAGAGGAGAGGAAGAAGAGGAGAAATAAATAAGAAGAAGAAAAAAGAAGAAAAAGAAGAGGATAAGAAGAAAGGAATAGAGGAGAAGAAGAAGAGAAAATAGAATATTCTATTTTCTCTTCTTCTCCTCTATTTCTTTCTTCTTCTCCTCTTTTTTTCTTTTTTTTCTTCAATCTTCTCCTCTATTAATATCTTCTTCTCCTCTTTTTATTTCTTCTTCGTCTTCTTATTTTTATCGGATATGTCGTTGTCGATATACCCCGTGTCCCGATAACTTCAACACGAGGGGGGGTTCGACCTACCCCCTCCCCGATAACATTATTTTCCCATATATGTATGTCGTCATTGTCGATATAACCCCCTCCCGGATAACTTCGACCGTGATAACTTATACCACGGGAGCACCCCTCGGCCCTCTCGCTCGACCAAAACTCTCGAGGACACCCAAACCCTAGAAAAAACAATGTCGGTCTCCTACCCCCTCCCGCCACGCCCCTACCCTTGAAGCGTTGCCGAGGCCACCCCAAACCCGGAATAAGCTAGGTCTACGTTTGCCACTAATATATCCACATCCTGTCATGTTTGTGTAATAATTGACATGTTGTAATATTTGCAGAAACAATGGAGTTCGGACGAGACGAGGAACAAGAACAGGTGTTGGGGGACATAATCTTAGCCGGAGGTGATGTCATGTTGTATCGTAATGACAATGATGATATGGAAGCAGCACAGGGTGAAGAAGAAGCAGGCTACGGTGATCGAAGAGTGGAGGAGGAAAGACATGATTATGATGGCTCCGGTGACCCAATGCTGGTGCAAGACGGAGCCCGTGGTGACGGCTCCGGTGACCGAACAGAGTCCGGCCAGGTAAATATATTAGTTAAGCCTGTGATGACTAGCTAATTGATGCATTCATTATTTTGGTATGTACACATATTAATTAGCTCTCGTCTAATTCTTCTTTTTCCTAGCCCTCCGGATCGAGCACAACTTCAGTAAAGAGACGAGGCCCGAAGAAAAAGTTGTGCTCGGATGAAAGGTTTGAGATCACAGAAATTGCGCGCGATGGCATGCCGATTGAACCCATCCGGACAAAGGAAGCATTTGCTGCTCAGTGCGGGGTTCTTGTTAGGGACAAGATCCCCATCAGCATCCAGCAATGGTGTAAGCCTAAGAACGAAGACCCTGAGGTGTCTTATGTCAATGATATGCAGAAAGATGATCTTTGGACTGAGCTGAAGGGAAATTTCACCCTACCGCCAGAGGAGGATCTGGAGAAGCCAGTTAAAGAGAAATTAATCAAGTCTCATGCTCTTAAGAAGATGGTAGACCTATTCAGGACGTGGAAGAATGAGCTGAAAACGTTTGTCGACAAAGAAGAGACACCAGAATTCATCGGCAGATATGAGAATATCATAGATCACTGGCCCACATTTATGGCCTACAAGACATCGGAAAAGAGTAAGAAGATGTCGGCGACAAACAAGCAAAATACTGCAAAGAAGAAGCTTCACCATCGCACGGGGTCAGGTGGCTACCTCAAAGCCCGGCCTAAGTGGGCCAAGGCTGAGAATGATCTGCTTGATAAAGGGATCGAACCAGTGACAATGAATTGGCCAGACCGTTGCCGGACTTGGTTCTTCTAGGCTGGCGGAACCTTGGACCTTGTATCAGGGAAATGCGTTTGGACGGACGAGCAATTAAACATACCAGTCAAGAAGCTAAAGCACTATATCGATGCAGCGCAGCAAGGGACGTTCGTTCCAGACAGAGAGAACGACGAGCTCACAATGGCCCTCGGGGAATCCTAAGCACCCTGGACGGACACGAGGCACGCCAGGCTCCGTTCCGTGGAATGCTGGTTTTCTGGACGCAGGCGGTTACAAATGCCAGGAGAGGAGGAAAAAAGTGGAGCATGCCCAAATTCAGACGCTGCACGAAAGGGTTCAAGCGCTAGAGGAACGAGAAGTAGCTCACATGAAGCAACCTGCCGAAACTACCCCCAAAGCTACCCCGCCATCTCAGCGGAGAAGCAGCTGTTGGGGAACATAGCAGAAATTCAAAATTTTCTACGCATCACCAAGATCAATCTATGGAGTAATCTAGCAATGAGGGTAGGAGAGTGCATCTACATACCCATGTAGATTGCTAAGCGGAAGCGTTCAAGTGAACGGGGTTGATGGAGTCGTACTCGTCGTGATCCAAATCACCGATGATCCTAGTGCCGAACGGACGGCACCTTCGCGTTCAACACATGTACAGCCCGGTGACGTCTCCTACGCCTTGATCCAGCAAGGGGAGAAGGAGAGGTTGGGGAAGACTCCATCCAGCAGCAGCACGACGGCGTGGTGGTGGAGGAGCGCGGTACTCCAGCAGGGCTTCGCCAAGCACCGCAAGAAACGAGGAGGGAGAGGGGTAGGGCTGCGCCAAGAAGGAGATGTTCTCATGTGTATGGCAGCTCAAAACCCCACTATATATAGGGGAAAGGGAGGGGCTGCGCCCCCACCTAGGTTTCCATCCCTAGGGGTGGCGGCCAGCCCTAGATCCCATCTAGGGGGCGGCCAAGGGGGGAGAGAGGGGGGCGCACCACTAGGTGGACTTTAGGCCCATCTAAGCCTAGGGTTTCCCCCTTTTCCCTTCTCTCTTTGCCTTGGGCCCTGGTGGGGGGCGCACCAGCCCACCTGGGGCTGGTCCCCTCTCACACTTGGCCCACGCAGCCCTCTGGGGCAGGTAGCCCCACCTGGTGGACCCCCGGGACCCTCCCGGTGGTTCCGGTACATTACCGATAGCACCCGAAACTTTTCCGGTGACCAAAACAGGACTTCCCATATATAAATCTTTACCTTCGGACCATTCCGGAACTCCTCGTGATGTCTGGGATCTCATCCGGGACTCCGAAAAACATTCGGTAACCACGTATATCTATTCCCTATAACCCTAGCGTCATCGAACCTTAAGTGTGTAGACCCTACGGGTTTGGGAGTCATGCAAACATGGCCGAGACAACTCTCCGGTCAATAACCAACAGCGGGATCTGGATACCCATGTTGGCTCCCACATGTTCCATGATGATCTCATCGGATGAACCACGATGTCAAGGATTCAATCAATCCCGTATACAATTCCCTTTGTCCATCAGTATGATACTTGCCCGAGATTCGATCGTTGGTATCCCGATACCTTGTTCAATCTCGTTACCGGCAAGTCTCTTTACTCGTTCCGTAACACATCATCCCGTGATCAACTCCTTGGTCACATTGTGCACATTATGATGATGTCCTACCAAGTGGGCCCAGATATACCTCTCCGTTTACACGGAGTGAGAAATCCCAGTCTCGATTCATGCCAACCCAACAGACACTTTCGGAGATACCTGTAGTGAACCTTTATAGCCACCCAGTTACGTTTTGACGTTTGGTACACCCAAAGCATTCCTACGGTATCCGGGAGTTGCACAATCTCATGGTCTAAGGAAATGATACTCGACATTAGAAAAGCTTTAGCATACGAACTACACGATCTTTGTGCTAGGCTTAGGACTGGGTCTTGTCCATCACATCATTCTCCTAATGATGTGATCCCGTTATCAACGACATCCAATGTCCATGGTCAGGAAACCGTAACCATCTATTGATCAACGAGCTAGTCAACTAGAGGCTTACTAGGGACATGGTGTTGTCTATGTATCCACAGAGGTATCTGAGTTTCCTATCAATACAATTCTAGAATGGATAATAAACGATTATCATGAACAATGAAATATAATAATAATAACTAATTTATTACTGCCTCTAGGGCATATTTCCAACAGTCTCCCACTTGCACTAGAGTCAATAATCTAGTTCACATCGCCATGTGATTAACACTCACAGGTCACATCGCCATGTGACCAACATCGAAGAGTCTACTAGACTCAATGATCTAGTTCACATCACTATGTGATAAACACTCAAAGAGTTTTGGGTTTGATCATGTTATGCTTGTGAGAGAGGTTGTAGTCAACGGGTCTTGCCATATTCAGATCCCTATGTATTTCGCAAAACTTTATATCATAGATGCTGCTACCACGTTCCACTTGGAGCTATTCCAAATTGTTGCTCCATTATACGTATCCGGTATCTCTACTCAGAGCTATCCGGATAGGTGTTAAGCTTGCATCAATGTAACTCTTTACGTCGAACTCTTTATCACCTCCATAACCGAGAAACATTTCGTTATTCCTCTAAGGATAATTTTTGACCGCTACCCGGTGATCCACTCCTAGATCACCTTTGTACCCTCTTGCCAGACATGTGGCAAGGCACACATCAGGTGCGGTACTTCAGCATGGCATACCGTATAGAGCCTATGACAAAAGCATAAGGGACGACCTTCGTCCTTCCTCTTTCTTCTGCCGTGGTCAAGCTTTGAGTCTTACTCAACTTCACACCTTACAACTCAGGTAAGAACCCCTTCTTTGACTGATCTATTTTGAACTCCTTCGAAAACATGTCAAGGTGTGCGTTCTTTGAAAGTATCATCATGCGTCTTGATCTATTTCTATAGATCCTGATGCCCAATATGTAAGCAGCTTTATCCAGGTCTTCCTTTGAAAATCACTCTTCAAACAACCGTTTATGCTTTCCAGAAATTCTACATCATTTCGGATCAACAGTATGTCATCCACATATACTTATCAGAAATGTTGTAGTGCTCCCACTCACTTTCTTGTAAATACAAGTTTCTAGCAAACATTGTATAAACCTAAAAGCTTTGATCACTCCATCAAAACATATATTCCGATTCCGAGATGCCTTCTCTAGTCCATAGAAGGATTGCTGGAGCTAGCATACCTTTTAGCGTTCTTAGGATCGTCAAAACCTTTTATTGTATCACATACAACTTTTCTTACGAAAACTGGTAAGAAAATTTGTTTTGACATCCATCTGTAAGATTTCATAATCGAAAAATATAGCTAATGCTAACATAATACCGACGGACTTAAGCATCGCTACGGGTGAGAAATTCTCATCGTAGTCAACTCCTTGAACTTGTGAAAAGACACTTTCTCACAAGTCGAGCTTCATAGACGGTAACATTACCACCCACGTCCGTCTTCTTCTTAAAGACCCATTTATCTCAATGGCTTGCCGATCATCGGGCAAGTCCACCAAAGTCCATACTTTGTTCTGATATATGGATCCTATCTCGGATTTCATGGCTTCTAACCATTTGTCGGAATACGGGCCCACCATCGCTTCTCCATAGCTCGTAGGTTCATTGTTGTCTAACAACATGATATCTAAGACAGGATTACCGTACCACTTAGGAGTAGTACATATCCTTGTCGACCTACGAGGTTCGATAGCAACTTGATCCGAAGCTTCATGATCACTATCATTAACTTCCTATTCAACAGACGTAGGCGCCACAGAAAACATCTTTCTGTGTTGCATCACTTTCTGGTTGAAATAAAGGTTCGACAACCTCATCAAGTTCTATCTTCCTCCCACTCAATTCTTTCGAGAGAAACTCCTTCTCGAGAAAGGACCCGTTCTTAGCGACAAACAATTTGCCCTCGGATCTGAGATAGAAGGTATACCCAACTGTCACCTTTGGGTATCCTATGAAGATGTGTTTGTCCGCTTTGGGTTCGAGCTTCTCCGACTGAAGCCTTAAGCATCGCAGCCCCAAACATTAAGAAACGACAACTTTGGTTTCTTGCCAAACCAATGTTCATACGACGTCGTCTCAACGGACTTATATGGTGTCCTATCTAAAGTGAATGCAGTTGTCTCTAATGCATAACCTCAAAATAATAGCGGTAGATTGGTAAGAGACATCATAGATCGCACCATATCTCATAAGGTTCGATTACAATGTCCGGACACACCATTACCTTGTGGTGTTCTAGGTGGCTTCAACTACGAAACAATTCCACAATGTCTTAAGTGATTGCCAAACTCAGAAAATCCCCTTTTGATCAGATCGTAGGAACATGATCTTCTTTGTTATGATGATTCTTAACTTCACTCTGAAATCGCTTGAACTTTTCAAACGTTTCAGACTTGTGCTTCATTAGGTAGATATACCTATATCTACCCAAATCGTCAGTGAAGATGAGAAAATAGCGATATCCACCGCACGCTTCAATTCTCATTGGATCACACGCATCAGCATGCATGATTTCCAACAAGTCACTTGCCCGTTTCATTATACCTGAAAACGGGGTCTTAGTCATCCTGCCCATGAGGCATGGCTCGCATGTGTCAAGTGATTCAAAATCATGTGACTCCAAACATCCATCGACATGGAGTTTCTTCATGCATCTTACGCCAATATGACCTAAGCGGCAGTGCCACGAGAAAGTGGTACTATCATTATTAACTCTGCATCCTTTTGCGTGAACATGTGTATTACCACGATCGAGATTCAATGAACCATTCACATAGGGTGCATGACCATGAAAGGTATCATTCATGTAAACAGAATAACCATTATTCTCTAACTTAAATGAATGACCGTATTGCAATGAACATGATCTAATCATATTCATGCTCAACGTAGACACCTGATAACATGTATCTAGGTTCAATACTAATCCCGAAGGTAGATGGAGCGTGCGATGGTGATCTCATCAACTTTGGAAACACTTCCAACACACATCGTCACCTCGCCCTTAGCCAGTCTTCGTTTAGTCCGTAGCTTTTGCTTCAAGTCACCAATAATAGCAACTGAACCGGTATCCAATACCCAGGTGGTACCAGGAGTACTAGTGAGGTACACATTAATAACACGTATATACTTTGTTGAAGTTGCCAGCCTTCTTATCTACCATGCATTTGGGGTAATTCCACTACCAGTGACCGTTCCCCTTACAATAGAAGCACTTAGTCTCGGGTTTGGGTTCAACCTTGGGTTCCTTCACTGGAGCGGCAACTGGTTCGCCATCCATGAAGTTTCCCTTCTAGCCCTTGCCCTTCTTGAAACCAGTGGTCTTGTTAAACCATCAACACTTGATGCTCCTTCTTGATTTCTACCTTTTGCGGTCTTAAGCACCGCGAACAGCTCCGGGATCAACTCCATCCCTTGCATGTCATAGTTCATCACGAAGATCTAGTATCTTACTGATGGTGGCTAGAGAACTCTATCAATCACTATTTTATCTGGAAGTTTAACTCCCACTTGATTTAAGTGATTGTAGCACCCAGAAATTCTGAGCACATGCTCACTAGCTGAGCTATTCTCCTCCATCTTGTTGGCAAAAGAACTTGTCAGAGGTCTCACACCTCTCAACACGGGCATGAGCCTGAAATCCCAATTTTAGCTATTGGAACATCTCATATGTCTTATGGCGTTTAAAAATGTCATTGGAATCCCGATTCTAAGCCGTAAAGTATGGTGCACTAAACTATGAAGTAGTCATCAGGATGTGTCTGTCAGGTGTTCACAACATCCACAGACGACGTTGTAGGGGTTTGCACATCGAGCGGTGCATCAAAGACGTAAGTCTTCTGTGTAGCAGTGAGGACACTCCTCGGACTACGGACCTAGTCCGCATCAGTGCTTACAATATCTTTCAACTTGGTCTTTCTCTAGGAACGTATTGAAACAGGGAGCTACAACGTGAGCTATTCATCTACAACATATTTGCAAAGACAATTTAGACTATGTTCATGGTAATTGAGTTCATCTAATCAAATTATTTAATGAACTCCCACTCAGATAGACATCCCTCTAGTCATCTAAGTGAAACATGATCCGAGTCAACTAGGCCGTGTCCGATCATCACGTGAGATGGACTAGTCAACATCGGTGAACATCTTCATGTTGATCGTATCTTCTATACGACTCATGATCGACCTTTCGGTCTTCTGTGTTCCGAGGCCATGTCTGTACATGCTAGGCTCGTCAAGTCAACCTAAGTGTATTGCGTGTGTAAATCTGGCTTACACCCGTTGTATTCGAACGGTAGAATCTATCACACCCGATCATCACATGGTGCTTTGAAACAACGAACCTTCGCAACGGTGCACAGTTAGGGGCAACACTTTCTTGAAATTTTAGTGAGGGATATCCTTATTTAAGCTACCGTTGTTCTAAGAAAATAAGATGTAAAACATGATAAACATCACATGCAATCAAATAGTGACATGATATGGCCAATATCATTTTGCTCCTTTTGATCTCCATCTTCGGGGCTTCATGATCATCATTGTCACCGGCATGACACCATGATCTCCATCATCGTGTCTTCTTGAAGTTGTCTCGTCATCTATTACTTCTACTACTATGGCTAACGCTTTAGCAATAAAGTAAAGTAATTACATGACGTCTATGTTGACACGCATGTCATAAATAAATTAAGACAACTCCTATGGCTCCTGCCGGTTGTCATACTCATCGACATGCAAGTCGTGATTCCTATTACAAGAACATGATCAATCTCATACATCATATATATCATTCATCACATCCTTTTGGCCATATCACATCACATGGCACATGCTGCAAAAACAAGTTAGACGTCCTCTAATTGTTGTTGCAAGTTTTTACGTGGCTGCTATAGGTTTCTAGCAAGAACGTTTCTTACCTACGCGAAAACCACAACGTGATATGCCAATTTCTATTTACCCTTCATAAGGACCCTTTTCATCGAATCCGATCCGACTAAAGTGGGAGAGACAGACACCCGCTAGCCACCTTATGCAACTAGTGCATGTCAGTCGGTGGAACCAGTCTCACGTAAGCGTACGTGTAAGGTCGGTCCGGGCCGCTTCATCCGACGATGCCGCCGAATCAAGATAAGACTAGTAACGGCAAGTAAATTGGCAAAATCGACGCCCACAACTGCTTTGTGTTCTACTCGTGCATAGAAATTACGCATAGACCTAGCTCATGATGCCACTGTTGGGGAACATAGCAGAAATTCAAAATTTTCTACGCATCACCAAGATCAATCTATGGAGTAATCTAGCAATGAGGGAAGGATAGTGCATCTACATACCCTTGTATATCACTAAGCGGAAGCGTTCAAGTGAACGGGGTTGATGGAGTCGTACTCGTCGTGATCCAAATCACCGATGATCCTAGTGCCGAACGGACGGCACCTCCGCGTTCAACACACGTACAGCCCGGTGACGTCTCCTACGCCTTGATCTAGCAAGGGGAGAAGGAGAGGTTGGGGAAGACTCCATCCAGCAGCAGCACGACGGCGTGGTGGTGGAGGAGCGTGGTACTCCAGCAGGGCTTCGCCAAGCACTGCAAGGGACGAGGAGGGAGAGGGGTAGGGCTGCGCCAAGAAGGAGATGTTCTCATGTGTATGGCAGCCCAAAACCCCACTATATATAGGGGAAAGGGAAGGGCTGAGCCCCCACCTAGGTTTCCATACCTAGGGGTGGTGGCCAGCCCTAGATCCCATCTAGGGGCGGCCAAGGGGGGTGAGAGGGGGGGCGCACCACTAGGTGGGCCTTAGGCCCATCTGAGCCTAGGGTTTCCCCCTTTTCCCATCTCTCTTTGCCTTGGGCCCTGGTGGGGGGGCGCACCAGCCCACCTGGGGCTGGTCCCCTCTCACACTTGGCCCACGCAGCCCTCTAGGTCAGGTAGCCCCACCTGGTGGACCCCCGGGACCCTCCCGGTGGTCCCGGTACGTTACCGATAGCACCCGAAACTTTTCCGGTGACCAAAACAGGACTTCCCATATATAAATCTTTACCTCCGGACCATTCCAGAACTCCTCGTGGTGTCCGGGATCTCATCCGGGACTCCAAACAACATTCGGTAACCATGTATATCTATTCCCTATAACCCTAGCGTCATCGAACCTTAAGTGTGTAGACCCTACGGGTTCGGGAGTCATGCAGACATGGCCGAGACAACTCCCCGGTCAATAACCAACAGCGGGATCTGGATACCCATGTTGGCTCTGACATGTTCCATGATGATCTCATCGGATGAACCACGATGTCAAGGATTCAATCAATCCTGGATACAATTCCCTTTGTTCATCGGTATGATACTTGCCCGAGATTCGATCGTCGGTATCACGATACCTTGTTCAATCTCGTTACCGGCAAGTCTCTTTAATCGTTCCGTAACACATCATCCTGTGATCAACTCCTTGGTCACATTGTGCACATTATGATGATGTCCTACCAAGTGGGCCCAGAGATACCTCTCCGTCTACACGGAGTGACAAATCCCAGTCTCGATTCGTGCCAACCCAACAGACACTTTCAGAGATACCTGTAGTGAACCTTTATATCCACCCAGTTACGTTGTGACATTTGGTACACCCAAAGCATTCCTACGGTATCCGGGAGTTGCACAATCTCATGGTCTAAGGAAATGATACTTGACATTAGAAAAGCTTTAGCATACGAACTACATGATCTTTGTGCTAGGCTTAGGATTGGGTCTTGTCCATCACATCATTCTCCTAATGATGTGATCCCGTTATCAACGACATCCAATGTCCATGGTCAGGAAACCGTAACCATCTATTGATCAACGAGCTAGTCAACTAGAGGCTTACTAGGGACATAGTGTTGTCTATGTATCCACACATGTATCTGAGTTTCCTATCAATACAATTCTAGCATGGATAATAAACGATTATCATGAACAATGAAATATAATAATAATAACTAATTTATTATTGCCTCTAGGGCATATTTCCAACAGCAGCGTGGCTTCCACCGAGCTGCTTCAGCCGGAGCATGTCTTGACGGCTCCTGCTAGCTACCCCGTGGATGCTATCACAGAGTCTCAACATTGCCACCTTATGACGCAATGGCAGAACTTCAAAGTCAAGGCGGCTGTCGGCTCTATTCGACCTACTGAACCCAGCGCAACTTTTCACTGTAGTCCGATTCCAGAAGGATATGCCAGGGTGACGGTGGACGAAATAACGGAGGGATTTGAGTACCTCCAGCTTGACTACCCTACCGGTGAAGGGGAGACTCGGCTGGGTTCTTGTCTATTGACTCCATGCCTATGGTGGAAGGAGCTCATCAAGCTTCTGAACTGGACGCCTCCGCCTCCTCCTCCGGCGAGTCAGGGCACTCCGCCTCCTCCTCCGGCGAGTGATCAGGGTACTCAGCCTCCTTCTCCGGCGCGTGGCGGCACTTGATACGTCTCCAACGTATCTATAATTTTTGATAGCTCCATGCTATATTATCTACTGTTTTGGGCAATATTGGGCTTTATTATCCACTTTTATATTACTTCTGGGACTAACCTATTAACCGGAGGCCCAGCCCAGATTTGTTGTTTTATGCCTATTTCAGTGTTTTGAAGAAAAGGAATATCAGACGGAGTCGAAACGGAACAAAATCAACTAGAGAAGTTATTTTTGAAAGGAAACACACCTGATGGACTTGGACCCCACGTCAGAAGATACGGGAGCTGCCCACGAGGGTGGGGGGCGCGCCCACCCCCCTAGGGCGCACCCCCCTGCCTCGTGGGGCCCCCGTGGCTCCCCTGACGTACCTCCTGCACCCATATATACCTACGTGACCTAAAACTTCCAGAACACAACATAGATCGGGAGTTCCGCCGCCAGAAGCCTCCGAAGCCACCGAAAACCAATCTAGACCCGTTCCGGCACCCTGCCGGAGGGAGCAATCCTTCTCCGGTGGCCATCTTCATCATCCCGGTGCTCTCCATGACGAGGAGGGAGTAGTTCTCCCTCGGGGCTGAGGGTATGTACCAGTAGCTATGTGTTTGATCTCTCTCTCTCTCTCTCTCTCTCTCTCTCTCTCTCTCTCTCTCTCTCTCTCGTGTTCTTGAGGTGATACGATCTTGATGTATCGCGAGCTTTGCTATTATAGTTGGATGTTATGTTTCTCCTCCCCCTCTACTCTCTTGTAATGAATTGAGTTTCCCCTTTGGAGTTATCTTATCGGATTGAGTCTTTAAATATTTGAGAACACTTGATGTATGTCTTGCCGTGGATATCTGTGGTGACAATGGAATATCTAGGGGTGGAAAGTGGTAGCGGATAATCCGAAATATCTGATATTCGTATTCGAGAAAATGCCTATTCGTATCCGAAACATCCGCATCTGAACCAAAATGGTAATGGAAATTATCCGTATCCGAATTTATTAAACAAATAAAAAATAAAATATGGTAGGAGATTTTGACACAAATATGGATATGGAAGTGGATATATCCATATCCGAATAAGATTATGGGAGGTAATTTTTAAAATCCTAGGCCCAATATTCCAACTATCCAACATAAAAGCCAAATAAGTGGTCAAATTTTACTCTTTATGTGATTAAACTTATAAATAATTATGCATTACAATAGTATTTATTCATAAACCTATTCATCATTGACTTATTGTATGTCACATGTTGATTATTTTAGGTCACATAGCTATCGACTAATTTACTTAAGCAATATGTTGATATTATTCGTATCCGTTCCGAATCAAGAAATATCCGATACGTATCCGTACTCGAATAATATCCGAGCCGTATCCGTATCCGATAACATCCGTATTCGGATTCGTATTCGTTTTGAAAATATGAAAATGGAAGTGGTAAGAGCACTATCCGATCCGCATCCGATCCGTTTCCACCCCTAGGGGTATCACGTGATTCACTTGATGTATGTTTTGGTGATCAACTTGCGGGTTCCGCCCATGAACCTATGCATAGGGGTTGGCACATGTTTTCGTCGTGATTCTCCGGTAGGAACTTTGGGGCACTCTTTTAGGTCCTTTGTGTTGGTTGAATAGCTGAATCTGAGATTGTGTGATGCATATCGTATAATCATACCCACGGATACTTGAGGTGACATTGGAGTATCTAGGTGACATTAGGGTTTTGATTGATTTGTATCTTAAGGTGTTATTATAGTACGAACTCTAGGGCTGTTTGTGACACTTATAGGAATAGCCCAACGGATTGATTGGAAAGAATAACGTTGAGGTGGTTTCGTACCCTACCATAATCTCTTCTTTCGTTCTCTGCTATTAGTGACTTTGGAGTGACTCTTTGTTGCATGTTGAGGGATAGTTTTATGATCCAATTATGTTAGTATTGTTGAGGGAACTTACACTAGTGAAAGTATGAAACCTAGGCCTTATTTCCACACATTGCAATACCGTTTACGCTCACTTTTATCACTTGCTACCTTGCTGTTTTTATTATTTCAGATTACAAAAACCATTATCTACCATCCATATACCACTTGTTTCACCATCTCTTCGCCGAACTAGTGCACCTATACAATTTACCATTGTATTGGGTGTGTTGGGGACACAAGAGACTCTTTGTTATTTGGTTGCAGGGTTACTTGAGAGAGACCATCTTCATCCTACGCCTCCTACGGATTGATAAACCTTAGGTCATCCACTTGAGGGAAATTTGCTACTGTCCTATAAACCTCTGCACTTGGAGGCCCAACAACGTCTACAAGAAGAAGGTTGTGTAGTAGACATCAAGCTCTTTTCTAGCGCCGTTGCCGGGGAGGTGAGTGCTTGAAGGTATATCTTTAGATCTTGCAATCGAGTCTTTTAGTTTCTTGTTTTATCACTAGTTTAGTTTATAAAAGAAAACTACAAAAAATGGAATTGAGTTTGTCTCATACGCTTCACCTTTTTAATATCTTTCGTGAGTATGATGGAAAGGATAATTGTGCTCAAGTGCTAGAAGAAGAAATCTATAAAATGTTTGGCACTAAATATTTGAATGATGAGCATGATTGCAATGTTGTTAGTACGAATTCTTTGAATATCCATAATATAATGATGATTGCACTAGTTATGATGAAAATGCCTCCTATAAACATGTCAATTTTTGTGGAGTAGACTGGGTTTGCAAGTACACACCAAATAGGGAAGATAGATATTGCAAGAGGCATAAGTGCTTAGAAACCAAATCGTTGCAAGAAAGCCTAGATGAGTGTGATGAAATATTCAATATTTTTCATGCCCCTTGTGAACTTTGCAATGAACATGGTCATTTAAAGCTCTAATGCTATTTGTTTCATGATCAAGTCGTGTCCAAACATTGTGATAATTTGATTACCCTTGAGCATAATAAAGAGCTTAGCCTTCTTTTGGGTTATGAAGAAATGAAATGTATAACTGAGGGTATTCCAAAGTTTAATCTTGATAGAGTTCTTGATTTTGATCTAGAGAAAATTTATATGTATTGTGCGGTGAATTGCATTGATAATCCTTATATTGCCAACTACATAAAGAAAAGAAAACAATTAGAAGATGAAGAGAATACTAATGAAAGGGAAGAGACTTCCCAATATCCTCCTATTATTTCTTATGATGAATCAGGCAACGAGGAGGAGCCTCCTATTCAACCAATCTCATTAATAAGGAGCTCCAAAAAGAGGATTGAACCCACACATGATGTGGTGAATAAGAAGAAAAGAAAAAGGAAGAGAGGTAAAAAGGTATCTCTCCCAAATAAAGTTGCTCCTAGTACTATTGTGCCTCATGAAAATATAATTGTGGAAGATAATGATACTTCTTATGATCTTGAAAATCTTTTTGGCACTTGCTTGGAAGAATATAATAATTGCTATACTATTGGTGCTATCCATGCTATTAATGATGAGAGTGATTATGCTTATGATACGAAAAGGCCCAAGCTTGGGGAAGCTATGTTTGATGAGGATGACATATTTGAGAATATATTTGCTGCAATTAATGTTTGTCCCAAGCTTGGGGATGCTACGCTTAATGATGATATTTTTAGCCTTCCATGTTTAGATATGCAAAGTGATTATGATGAGAACAAAGTTGCTACTTATGATGATTATTGTGATGAAACTTATGCTATAAAAAGTAGTGATGATTATATTTATAAAACTTGTCATGATTATGATTACCCCTTCTCTGAACATTACCCTTTTAATATGGAAACAATTTATAGTATTCGAGTTTCCTATGATACTCCCACTATTATTCATGAGAAGAATTTTGCTTATGTGGAGAGTAGTAAATTTTCTATGCTTGTAGATCATGAAAAGAATGCTTTAGGTGCTGGTTATATTGTTGAATTCATTCATGATGCTACTGAAAATTATTATGAGGGAGGAACATATACTTGTAGGAGTTGCAATAATATCAAGTTTCCTCTCTATGTGCTTAAAGTTTTGAAGTTATGCTTGTTTTACCTTCCTATGCAAGTTGATTCTCGTTCCCATAAGTTATTTGCTCACAAAATCCCTATGCATAGGAAGTATGTTAGACTTAAATGTGGTAGTCATATTTTTCATGATGCTCTCTTTATGTTTCAATTCTTATCTTATATGTGAGCATCATTGAAATCATCATGCCTAGCTAGGGGCGTTAAACGATAGCGCTTGTTGGGAGGCAACCCAATTTTGTTTTTATTTCTTGATTTTTGTTACTGTTTAGTAATAAATAATCCATCTAGCCTCTGTTTAGATGTGGTTCTATGCTTTTAATTAGTGTTTTTGCCAAGTAGAACCTTTGGGAAGACTTGGGTGAAAGTCTTGTTGATCATGCTGTAAAAAACAGAAACTTTAGCGCTCACAAGAATTGCTGCCATTTTTATTTGGAGAGTTCTTTTTAGTTAATTCTTTTTTCAGGTAATTAATAGATAAATTCCTCAGGTCCAGCAATTTATTTGAGAATTTTATGAGTTTTAGAAGTATACGTTTGATCCAGATTACTACAGACTGTTCTGTTTTTGACAGATTCTGTTTTTCATGTGTTGTTTGCTTATTTTGATGAATCTATGGCTAGTAAAATAGTTTATAAACCATAGAGAAGTTGGAATACAGTAGGTTTAACACCAATATAAATAAAGAATGAGTTCATTATAGTACCTTGAAGTGGTGATTTATTTTCTTATACTAACGGAGCTTACGAGTTTTCTATTAAGTTCTGTGTTGTGAAGTTTTCAAGTTTTGGGTAAAGATTCGATGGACTATGGAATAAGGAGTGGCAAGAGACTAATATTGGGGATGCACGAGGCACCCCAAGGTAATATTCAAGGATAGCCAAGAGCCTAAGATTAGGGATGCCCCGGAAGGCATCCCCTCTTTCGTCTTCGTTCATCGGTAACTTTACTTGGAGCTATATTTTTATTCACCACATGATATGTGTTTTGCTTGGAGCGTCAATTTATTTTGTTAGGATTTTCTTTCTGTTATTTAGAACAATGTTTTTCATCTTTTATTTCAATAAAAGTGGCATTGATAGCCTTTACTATGCCTATTTTAGAAGTCCACATGTTGCTGTTTGAAAACAGAAAGTTTACCACTGTTGCAATAATTCCCTAGAAAAGTAAGAATGTGATAAAATGTTGAAACCTTTTGAATATTAAGATCTGATAAATTTACTACAGTGGTAATTTTCTTTCATAATTTTTGGAGCTAGGAAAGTATGGATGTTGCTGCATTCTTTACAGACTGTCCTGTTTAGGCAGATTGCTGTTGTGTTTGCATTGTTTGCATATGTTTGCTTCTTTAATGATTCTATTTGAGGATAGGACTATTAAATATGCAGAGGCATTTAGTATGCAATGTTGAATAATAATTTTAGTGATTTGCTACAGTAGAGTATGATAAGTTTTTGCAATGGTTTATACTAACTTATCTCACGAGTCCTTGTTGAGTTTTGTGTAGATGAAGCTTTTGAGATTTAGGGAGACCGTGATATGAGAGGTATTAAGGAGACACAAAAGCTTAATCTTGGGGATGCCCAAGGCACCCCAAGATAATATTTCAAGAAGTCTCAAGCATCTAAGCTTGGGGCTGCCCCGGTTGGCATCCCACCTTTCTTCTTCAACAATTATCGGTTAGTATCGGTTGATCCTAAGTTTTTGATTCTTCACATGATGTTTGCTATTCTTAGATGTAATTTTATTTTGCTTTGATTGCTGTTTGAATAGAGTACCAAGATCTGAAATTATTAAATGTTAGAGAGTCTTCACATAGTTGCATAATTATTCGACTACTCATTGATCTTCACTTATATCTTTCGGAGTAGTTTGTCATTTTCTCTAGTGCTTCACTTATATCTTTTAGAGCATGGTCGTAGTTTTATTTTGAAAAAATAGATGAACTCTCATGCTTCACTTAGATTATTTTGAGAGTCTTAAATAGCATGGTAATTTGCTTAAAATCCTAATATGGTAGGTATACAAGATTAATAATAAAATTCTCTTATGAGTGTGTTGAATACTAAGAGAAGTTTGATACTTGATGATTGTTTTGAGATATGAGGATGGTAATATTAGAGTCATGCTAGTTGAGTGGTTGTGAATTTGAGAAATACTTGTGTTGAAGTTTGTGATTCCCGTAGCATGCACGTATGGTGAACCATTATGTGACGAAGTCGGAGCATGATTTGTTTATTGTTTGTCTTCCTTATGAGTGGCGGTCGGGGATGAGCGATGGTCTTTTCCTACCAATCTATCCCCCTAGGAGCATGCGCGTAGTACTTTGTTTGGATAACTTCTAGATTTTTGCAATAAGTATGTGAGTTCTTTATGACTAATGTTGAGTCCATGGATTATACGCACTCTCACCCTTCCACCATTGCTAGCCTCTCTAGTACCGCGCAACTTTCGCCGGTACCATAAACCCACCATATACCTTCCTCAAAACAGCCACCATACCTACCTATTATGGCATTTCCATAGCTATTCCGAGATATATTGCCATGCAACTTTCCACCATTCCGGTTATTATGACACACTCCATCATTGTCATATTGCTTAGCATGATCATGTAGTTGACATTGTATTTGTGGCAAAGCCACCGTTCATAATTCTTTCATACATGTCACTCATGCATCATTGCACATCCTGGTATACCGCTGGAGGCATTCATATAGAGTCATACTTTGTTCTAGTATCGAGTTGTATCATTGAGTTGTAAATAAATAGAAGAGTGATGATCATCATTCAATAGAGCATTGTCCCAAAAAAAGAGGCCAAATAAAAAAAAGAAAGGCCAAATAAACAAAAGAAAGGCCAAATGAAAAAGAAAGGCCAAATAAAAAATAAAAAATAAATAAAAGGGACAATGCTACTATTCTTTTACCACACTTGTGCTTCAAAGTAGCACCATGATCTTCATGATAGAGAGTCTCCTATGTTGTCACTTTCATATACTAGTGGGAATCTTTCATTATAGAACTTGGCTTGTATATTCCAATGATAGGCTTCCTAAAATGCCCTAGGTCTTCGTGAGCAAGCGAGTTGGATGCACACCCACTAGTTTCTTTTGTTGAGCTTTCATATACTTATAGCTCTAGTGCATCTGTTGCATGGCAATCCCTACTCACTCACATTGATATCTATTAATGGGCATCTCCATAGCCCGTTGATACGCCTAGTTGATGTGAGACTATCTTCTCCTTTTTGTCTTCTCCACAACCACCATTCGATTCCACCTATAGTGCTATATCCATGGCTCACGCTCATATATTGCGTGAAGATTGAAAAAGTTTGAGAACATCAAAAGTATGAAACAATTGCTTGGCTTGTCATCGGGGTTGTGCATGATTTAAATATTTTGTGTGGTGAAGAAGGAGCATAGCCAGACTATATGATTTTGTAGGGATAACTTTCTTTGGCCATGTTATTTTGAGAAGACATGATTGCTTAGTTAGTATGCTTGAAGTATTATTATTTTTATGTCAATATGAAGTTTTGTCTTGAATCTTTCGGATCTGAATATTCATATCACAAGTAAGAAGAATTACATTGAAATTATGCCAATTAGAATTCCACATCAAAAATTATCTTTTTATCATTTACCTACTCGAGGACGAGCAGGAATTAAGCTTGGGGATGCTTGATACGTCTCCAACGTATCTATAGTTTTTGATTGCTCCATGCTATATTATCTACTGTTTTGGGAAATATTGGGCTTTATTATCCACTTTTATATTACTTTTGGGACTAACCTATTAACCGGAGGCCCAGCCCAGATTTGCTGTTTTATGCCTATTTCAGTGTTTTGAAAAAAAGGAATATCAGACGGAGTCGAAACGGAACGAAATCAACTGGAGAAGTTATTTTTGGAAGGAAACACACCTGATGGACTTGGACCCCACGTCAGAAGATACGGGAGCTGCCCACGAGGGTGGGGGTGCGCCCACCCCCTAGGGGGCGCCCCCTGCCTCGTGGGGCCCCCGTGGCTCCCCTGACGTACCTCCTGCACCCATATATACCTACGTGACCTAAAACTTCCAGAACGCAACATAGATCGGGACTTCCGCCACCAGAAGCCTCCGAAGCCACCAAAAACCAATCTAGACCCGTTCCGACACCCTGCCGGAGGGGGCAATCCTTCTCCGGTGGCCATCTTAATCATCCCGGTGCTCTCCATGACGAGGAGGGAGTAGTTCTCCCTCGGGGCTGAGGGTATGTACCAGTAGCTATGTGTTTGATATCTCCCTCTCATGTTCTTGAGGTGATACAATCTTTATGTATCGCGAGCTTTGCTATTGTAGTTGGATCTTATGTTTCTCCTCCCCCTCTACTCTCTTGTAATGAATTGAGTTTCCCCTTTGGAGTTATCTTATCGGATTGAGTCTTTAAAAATTTGAGAACACTTGATTCATGTCTTGCCATGGATATCTGTGGTGACAATGGGATATCACGTGATTCACTTGATGTATGTTTTGGTGATCAACTTGCGGGTTCCGCCCATGAACCTATGCATAGGGGTTGGCACATGTTTTCGTCGTGATTCTCCGGTAGGAACTTTGGGGCACTCTTTGAGGTCCTTTGTGTTGGTTGAATAGATGAATCTGAGATTGTGCGATGCATATCGTATAATTATACCCACGGATACTTGAGGTGACATTGGAGTATCTAGGTGACATTAGGGTTTTGATTGATTTGTATCTTAAGGTGTTATTCTAGTACGAACTCTAGGGCTGTTTGTGACACTTATAGGAATAGCCCAACGGATTGATTGGAAAGAATAACTTTGAGGTGGTTTCGTACCCTACCATAATCTCTTCATTCGTTCTCCGCTATTAGTGACTTTGGAGTGACTCTTTGTTGCATGTTGAGGGATAGTTTTATGATCCAATTATGTTAGTATTATTGAGGGAACTTACACTAGTGAAAGTATGAACCCTAGGCCTTATTTCCACACATTGCAATACCGTTTACGCTCACTTTTATCACTTGCTACCTTGCTGTTTTTATTATTTCAGATTACAAAAACCATTATCTACCATCCATATACCACTTGTTTCACCATCTCTTCGCCGAACTAGTGCACCTATACAATTTACCATTGTATTGGGTGTGTTGGGGACACAAGAGACTCTTTGTTATTTGGTTGCGGGGTTGCTTGAGAGAGACCATCTTCATCCTACGCCTCCTACGGATTGATAAACCTTAGGTCATCCACTTGCGGGAAATTTGCTACTGTCCTACAAACCTCTGCACTTGGAGGCCCAACAACATCTACAAGAAGAAGGTTGTGTAGTAGACATCAGCACTCCGCCTCCTTCTCCGCCTGTGCCGATGCGCCCGAGCAGCCAGCCTCCTCCTTCTCTGCCTCGTCAGCAAGGGAGGAAGAGAACCGCCGCCGCTCCAGCTGCTCCGGCGTGTCATAGTCCTTCTCCTCCACCTCGTAAGCAAGGAAAGAAGACAGCCGCAGCCGCTCCGTCTGCTCTGCCGGCGTCTAGCAGTACAGCCAGAGGCGGGAGGCAATACAGATACGGTCCTTCTCTGAAGACTCCAGAGAAGTTATCATATGAGAGGACCCCGGAGGAGAACGCCAAGATTGCGCGAGCCGAAGTGAGGAACTTCTTTGAAGGGGTGAAAGCAAAGAAACATCCACCTCCGGAGGAGAAGGTAGATCTGGTGAAAGCGAAGTGCACTCTGGCTGCCCTGAAAAAACCAGCAAAGTCTCCGCCGAAAGGCAACTATGACCGCATTATTGCAAAGTCATTTGCCGAAGCGGAGCGGTCGGGAAGTACTGTCAGTGATCAAAGGTTAAAAGAACGACGAGCTGGGAAAAAAATTCCCCATCTCGGCGAACAAGCGAACCAACCGTGCCCCCCGCTCAAGGTGCCTACTAATGATCCGAGGATGGTGCCCGGTTATAGCAATCTTGGAGATTACCTGCCCGATAATGTACATTATGAGTTCTTGGAGGTGGAGGAACACAAATACGAGTACGGGAAGCCTCTCGTCAAAGATGAAAGATCTCTAACAACGATGATGCGAAGATTCCATGATTGGTACATGAAAACCTGCAGAGAGTCTGGGGGGAGGAATGCTTTGACGCTGAGAGTTAGAGAGGAGCATGACCTCGTTGGAATTGAACTGTTGAATGTTCCATTTGAGGAGTTCTTCCAGTTTTTCAATCAAAAGGCCCTCGATAAAGCAATGGTCACTTGCTACTGTCTGTAAGTAGTACTACTTCTGTCATTAAGTCTCTCTATATATGTCAGCTCTTTCATTGCATGTATTTATAATTATCCTCACTATATTATGCAGATTGAAGATCGCCAAATTGAAGAAAAGACAAATCGGTGATATTGTGTTCATTAACACAAATCTCATAGATGCAAATGAGGTTAAATATAGTGCCGAAGATACCGAGGCCAACTTGCTACGATCGTTGGTAATAAATGAAAACAAAGATATAATACTCTTTCCTTACAACTTCAAGTGAGTGTTACTGTCTTGTGCATATTTGGTTTCCCTTATTAGTCCAGGTTATAGTAATGTAATTGATGAGTTATGCATGCGTGCGCAGGTTCCACTATATTCTCCTAGAGATTAAGCTTGAGTAGGGACTAGTAACTGTCTTAGACACGAGACGAAAAGATCCCCAGGAGTAGACATGACTCAAATGCTCGAGAAGTAAGTTAAATCGATCATTATCCACCATATCAGCAACTTTGTTCATTTCCTGATATATCAAGTAATTGTTTTCTTTGTCTGGCAGGGTTTGGAGAAAATTCACCAAAAAAGCTCCGGGACTGCCAAAGAAGCTGCAATTTAGACACCCGAAAGTAAATACTATAGTAACATGTTCCACGCATCTCCTAGTGATTCAAGCGCTAGTTTCATCAATACCATTTATAGCATGCTTTCTTATCAATTTGATTGACCTCTATTTCTTGTAAAGTGGTTGTGGCAGGAACCCGGGAATAATTACTATGGATACTACGTTTGCGAGTCCATCCGCCACACGACCTATGAACGAGGGTACTCTGACGAATAATATGAAGTGCGTAAGCAATAATATTCACAATTTTATTTTATTACCATCATTTGTGTTGAGTTTCATTTATTCATATATATATATATATATATGTATTGACCCCCTTATTCAAATTAGATGTTTCGGATGCGGGATGAACTCCTTGTTGGAAATATGCCCTAGAGGCAATAATAAAAGCATTATTATTATATTTCCTTGTTCATGATAATTGTCTTTATTCATGCTATAATTGTGTTATCCGGAAATCGTAATACATGTGTGAATAACAGACACCGACATGTCCCTAGTGAGCCTCTAGTTGACTAGCTCGTTGATCAACAGATAGTCATGGTTTCCTGACTATGGACACTGGATGTCATTGATAACGAGATCACATCATTGGGAGAATGATGTGATGGACAAGACCCAATCCTAAACATAGCACAAGATCGTATAGTTCGTTTGCTAGAGTTTTCCAATGTCAAGTATCTTTTCCTTAGACCATGAGATCGTGTAACTCCTGGATACTGTAGGAGTGCTTTGGGTATGCCAAACGTCACAACGTAACTGGGTGACTATAAAGGTAGACTACGGGTATCTCCGAAAGTGTCTGTTGGGTGACATGGATCAAGACTGGGATTTGTCACTCCGTATGACGGAGAGGTATCACTGGGCCCACTCGGTAATGCATCATCATAATGAGCTCGGAGTGACCAAGTGTCTGGTCACGGGATCATGCATTACGGTACGAGTAAAGTGACTTGCCGGTAACGAGATTGAACGAGGTATTGGGATACCGACGATCGAATCTCGGGCAAGTAACATATCGATAGACAAAGGGAATAGCGTACGGGATTGATTAAATCCTCGACATCGTGGTTCATCCGATGAGATCATCGTGGAGCATGTGGGAGCCAACATGGGTATCCAGATCCCGCTATTGGTTATTGACCGGAGAGTCGTCTCGGTCATGTCTGCTTGTCTCCGAACCCGTAGGGTCTACACACTTAAGGTTCGGTGACGCTAGGGTTATGAAGATATGTATATGCAGAAACCCGAATGTTGTTCGGAGTCCCGGATGAGATCCCGGATGTCACGAGGAGTTCCGGAATGGTCCGGAGGTAAAGAATTATATATAGGAAGTGCTATTTCGGGCATCGGGACAAGTTTCGGGGTTATCGGTATTGTACCGGGACCACCGGAAGGGTCTCAGGGGTCCACCGGGTGGGGCCACCTGTCCCGGGGGGGCACATGGGCTGTAGGGGGTGCGCCTTGGCCTAGATGGGCCAAGGGCACCAGCCCCTATAGGCCCATGCGCCTAGGGTTTCCACCATGGAAGAGTCCATGTGGTGGAAGGCACCCCTAGGTGCCTTGGGGGGGAGGGAAACCTCCCCTTGGCTGCCCCCCCCCCTAGTAGATGCCATCTACTAGGGCCGGCGCCCCCCTGGCACCCCTATATATAGTGGGGGGAGAGGAGGGATTTTGCACCAGCCCCTGGCGCCTCCACCTCCCCCCGTTACGTCTCTCCCTCGTAGTCTCGGCGAAGCCCTGCTGCTGTGACGCCCTGCATCCACCACCACGCCGTCGTGCTGCTGGATCTTCATCAAGCTCTCCTTCCCCCTTGCTGGATCAAGAAGGAGGAGACGTCTCCCGTCCCGTACGTGTGTTGAACGCGGAGGTGCCGTCCGTTCGGCGCTGGTCATCGGTGATTTGGATCACGTCGAGTACGACTACATCATCACTGTTCTTTTGAACGCTTCCGTGCGCGATCTACAAAGGTATGTAGATGCATCTAATCACTCGTTGCTAGATGAACTCCTAGATGATCTTGGTGAAATGAGTAGGAAATTTTTTGTTTTCTGCAACGTTCCCCAACAGTGGCATCATGAGCTAGGTCTATGCGTAGTTCTTCTTGCGCGAGTAGAACACAATTTGTTGTGGGCGTAGATTTGTCAACTTTCTTGCCGTTACTAGTCCTTTCTTGCTTCCGCAGTATTGTGGGATGAAGCGGCCCGGACCAACCTTACACGTACGCTTACGTGAGACCGGTTCCACCGACTAACATGCACTAGTTGCATAAGGTGGCTGGCGGGTGTCTGTCTCTCCTACTTTAGTTGGAGCGGAATCGATGAACAGGGTCCTTATGAAGGGTAAATAGAAGTTGACAAATCACGTTGTGGCTTTAACGTAGGTAAGAAAACGTTCTTGCTAGAACCCTAATTCAGCCACGTAAAACTTGCAACAACAATTAGAGGACGTCTAACTTGTTTTTGCAGCAAGTGGTTTGTGATATGATATGGCCAAAGTTGTGATGAATGATGAATGATCTATATGTGATGTATGAGATGTTCATGCTATTGTAATAGGAATCACGACTTGCATGTCGATGAGTATGACAACCGGCAGGAGCCATAGGAGTTGTCTTTATTCTTTTATATGACCTGCGTGTCATCAAGAAACGCCATGTAAATTACTTTACTTTATTGCTAAACGCGTTAGCCATAGTAGTAGAAGTAATAGTTGGCGAGCAACTTCATGGAGACACGATGATGGAGATCATGATGATGGAGATCATGGTGTCAAGCCGGTGACAAGATGATCATGGAGCCCCAAGATGGAGATCAAAGGAGCTATGTGATATTGGCCATATCATGTCACGTTTATTATTTGATTGCATGTGATGTTTATCATGTTTTGCATCTTGTTTACTTAGAATGACGATAGTAAATAAGGTGATCCCTCATACTAATTTCAAGAAGTGTTCCCCCTAACTGTGCACCGTTGTGACAGTTCGCTGTTTCAAAACACCACGTGATGATCGGGTGTTTTATTCAGACGTTCACATACAACGGGTGTAAGACAGATTTACACATGCAAACACTTAGGTTGACTTGACGAGCCTAGCATGTACAGACATGGCCTCGGAACACGGAAGACCGAAAGGTCGAGCATGAGTCGTATAGAAGATACGATCAACATGAAGATGTTCACCGATGTTGACTAGTCCGTCTCACGTGATGATCGGACACGGTCTAGTTTAACTCGGATCATGTAATACTTAGATGACTAGAGGGATGTCTAATCTAAGTGGGAGTTCATTAATAATTTGATTAGTTGAAATTAATTATCATGAACTTAGTCTAAATATTTTACAATATGTCTTGTAGATTAAATGGCCAACGTAGTCCTCAACTTCAACGCGTTCGTAGAGAAAACCAAGCTGAAAGACGATGGCAGCAACTATACGGACTGGGTCCGGAACCTGAGGATCATCCTCATAGCTGCCAAGAAAGATTATGTCCTACACGCACCGCTTGGTGACGCACCCGTTCTCCCTGCAGAACAAGATGTTATGAACGCTTGGCAGGCACGTTTCGATGACTACTCCCTCGTTCAGTGCGGCATGCTTTACAGCCTAGAGCCGGGGCTCCAAAAGCGTTTTGAGAGACATGGAGCATATGAGATGTTCGAAGAGCTGAAAATGGTTTTCCAAGCTCATGCCCGGGTCGAGAGATATGAAGTCTCCGACAAATTCTTCAGCTGTAAGATGGAGGAAAACAGTTCTGTCAGTGAGCACATACTCACTATGTCTGGGTTGCATAACCGCTTGACTCAGCTGGGAGTTAATCTCCCGGATGATGCGGTCATTGACAGAATCCTCCAGTCGCTTCCACCAAGCTACAAGAGCTTTGTGATGAACTTCAATATGCAGGGGATGGAAAAGACCATTCCTAAAGTATTTGCTATGCTGAAATCAGCAGAGGTAGAAGTCAGGAAGGAACATCAAGTGTTGATGGTCAATAAAACCACTAAGTTCAAGAAAGGCAAGGGTAAAAAGAACTTCAAGAAGGACGGCAAGGAGGTTGCCGCGCCCGGCAAGCAAGCTGCCGGGAAGAAGCCAAAGAATGGACCCAAGCCCGAGACTGAGTGCTTTTATTGCAAGGGAAGCGGTCACTGGAAGCGGAACTGCCCTAAGTACTTAGCGGATAAGAAGGCCGGCAAAACAAAAGGTATATGTGATATACATGTAATTGATGTGTACCTTACTAGTGCCCGTAGTAGCTCCTGGGTATTTGATACCGGTGCAGTTGCTCACATTTGTAACTCAAAGCAGGGGCTGCGGAATAAGCGGAAACTGGCAAAGGACGAGGTGACGATGCGCATCGGGAATGGTTCAAAGGTCAATGTGACCGCCGTCGGCACGCTACCTCTGCATCTCCCTTCGGGATTAGTTCTAAACCTTAATAATTGTTATTTAGTGCCAGCTTTGAGCATGAACATTGTATCAGGATCTCATTTAATTCGAGATGGCTACTCTTTTAAATCTGAGAATAATGGTTGTTCCATTTTTATGAGAGATATGTTTTATGGTCATGCTCCTATGGTGAATGGTTTATTCTTTATGAATCTCGAACGTGATGCTACACATGTTCATAATGTGAGTACCAAAAGAAGTAAGGTTGATAATGATAGTCCCACATACCTGTGGCACTGCCGCCTTGGCCACATAGGTGTCAAACGCATGAAGAAGCTCCATGCTGATGGACTTTTAGAGTCTCTTGATTATGAATCATTTGACACATGCGAACCATGCCTTATGGGTAAAATGACCAAGACTCCGTTCTCAGGAACAATGGAGCGAGCAACCGACTTATTGGAAATCATACATACTGATGTGTGCGGTCCAATGAGTGTTGAGGCTCGTGGTGGCTATCGTTATGTTCTCACCCTCACTGATGATTTAAGTAGGTATGGGTATATCTACTTAATGAAACACAAGTCTGAAACCTTTGAAAAGTTCAAGGAATTTCAGAGTGAGGTTGAAAATCAACGTGACAGGAAAATCAAGTTTCTACGATCAGATCGTGGAGGAGAATACTTGAGTCACGAGTTTGGGGCACACTTAAGAAAATGTGGAATAGTTTCACAACTCACGCCGCCTGGAACACCTCAGCGTAATGGTGTGTCCGAACGTCGTAATCGCACTCTGTTAGATATGGTGCGATCTATGATGTCTCTTACCGATTTACCGCTTTCTTTTTGGGGCTATGCTTTAGAGACTGCCGCATTCACTTTAAATAGGGCTCCGTCGAAATCCGTTGAGACGACACCGTATGAATTGTGGTTTGGGAAGAAACCTAAGCTGTCGTTTCTAAAAGTTTGGGGATGCGATGCTTATGTCAAGAAACTTCAACCTGAAAAGCTCGAACCCAAGTCGGAAAAATGCGTCTTCATAGGATACCCAAAAGAAACTATTGGGTACACCTTCTACCTCAGATCCGAAGGCAGGATCTTTGTTGCCAAGAATGGGTCCTTTCTGGAGAAAGAGTTTCTCTCGAAAGAAGTAAGTGGGAGGAAAGTAGAGCTTGATGAAGTATTACCTCTTGAACCGGAAAATGGCGCAACTCAAGAAAATGTTCCTGAGGTGCCTGCACCGACTAAAGAGGAAGTTAATGACAGTGATCAAGATACTTCTGATCAAGCCCCTACTGAAATTCGAAGGTCCACAAGGACATGTTCCGCACCAGAGTGGTACGGCAACCCTATCTTGGAAATCATGCTGTTAGACAACGGTGAACCTTCGAACTATGAAAAAGCGATGGCGGGCCCGGATTCCGACAAATGGCTGGAAGCCATGAAATCCGAGATAGGATCCATGTATGAAAACAAAGTATGGACTTTGACTGACTTGCCCGTAGAGCGGCGAGCCATAGAAAATAAATGGATCTTTAAGAAGAAGACAGACGCGGATGGTAATGTGACCATCTATAAAGCTCGGCTTGTCGCTAAGGGTTATCGACAAGTTCAAGGGGTTGACTACGATGAGACTTTCTCGCCGGTAGCGAAGCTGAAGTCCGTCCGAATCATGTTAGCAATTGCCGCATTCTATGATTACGAAATATGGCAAATGGACGTCAAAACGGCATTCCTTAATGGTTTCCTTAAGGAAGAATTGTATATGATACAGCCGGAAGGTTTTGTCGATCCTAAGAATGCTGACAAAGTGTGCAAGCTCCAACGCTCGATTTATGGGCTGGTGCAAGCATCTCGGAGTTGGAACATTCGCTTTGATGAGATGATCAAAGCGTTTGGGTTTACACAGACTTATGGAGAAGCCTGCGTTTACAAGAAAGTGAGTGGGAGCTCTGTAGCATTTCTCATATTATATGTAGATGAGATACTTTTGATGGGAAATGATATAGAACTCTTGGACAGCATCAAGGCCTACTTGAATAAAAGTTTTTCAATGAAGGACCTTGGAGAAGCTGCTTATATATTAGGCATCAAAATCTATAGAGATAGATCAAGACGCCTCATAGGTCTTTCACAAAGCACATACCTTGATAAGATATTGAAGAAGTTCAATATGGATCAATCCAAGAAGGGGTTCTTGCCTGTGTTACAAGGTGTGAAATTGAGCTCAGCTCAATGTCCGACCACGGCAGAAGATATAGAAGAGATGAGCGTCATCCCCTATGCCTCAGCCATAGGTTCTATTATGTATGCCATGCTGTGTACCAGACCTGATGTTAACCTTGCCGTCAGTTTGGTAGGAAGGTACCAAAGTAATCCCGGCAAGGAACACTGGACAGCGGTCAAGAATATCCTGAAGTACCTGAAAAGGACTAAGGAAATGTTTCTCGTTTATGGAGGTGACGAAGAGCTTGTCGTAAAGGGTTACATCGACGCTAGCTTCGACACAGATCTGGATGACTCTAAGTCACAAACCGGATACGTGTATATTTTGAATGGTGGGGCAGTAAGCTGGTGCAGTTGCAAGCAAAGCGTCGTGGCGGGATCTACATGTGAAGCGGAGTACATGGCAGCCTCGGAGGCAGCACATGAAGCAATATGGGTGAAGGAGTTCATCACCGACCTAGGAGTCATACCCAATGCGTCGGGGCCGATCAAGCTCTTCTGTGACAACACTGGAGCTATTGCACTTGCCAAGGAGCCCAGGTTTCACAAGAAGACAAGGCACATCAAGCGTCGCTTCAACTCCATTCGTGAAAATGTTCAAGATGGAGACATAGAGATTTGTAAAGTACATACGGACCTGAATATAGCAGATCCGTTGACTAAACCTCTCCCTAGAGCAAAACATGATCAACACCAGAATTCCATGGGTGTTCGATTCATCACAATGTAACTAGATTATTGACTCTAGTGCAAGTGGGAGACTGTTGGAAATATGCCCTAGAGGCAATAATAAAAGCATTATTATATTTCCTTGTTCATGATAATTGTCTTTATTCATGCTATAATTGTGTTATCTGGAAATCGTAATACATGTGTGAATAACAGACACCAACATGTCCCTAGTGAGCCTCTAGTTGACTAGCTCGTTGATCAATAGATAGTCATGGTTTCCTGACTATGGACACTGGATGTCATTGATAACGAGATCACATCATTGGGAGAATGATGTGATGGACAAGACCCAATCCTAAACATAGCACAAGATCGTATAGTTCGTTTGCTAGAGTTTTCTAATGTCAAGTATCTATTCCTTTGACCATGAGATCGTGTAACTCCCGGATACCGTAGGAGTGCTTTGGGTATGCCAAACGTCACAACGTAACTGGGTGACTATAAAGGTAGACTACGGGTATCTCCGAAAGTGTCTGTTGGGTGACATGGATCAAGACTGGGATTTGTCACTCCGTATGACGGAGAGGTATCACTGGGCCCACTCGGTAATGCATCATCATAATGAGCTCAGAGTGACCAAGTGTCTGGTCACGGGATCATGCATTACGGTACGAGTAAAGTGACTTGCCGGTAACGAGATTGAACGAGGTATTGGGATACCGACGATCGAATCTCGGGCAAGTAACATATCGATAGACAAAGGGAATAGCGTACGAGATTGATTAAATCCTCGACATCGTGGTTCATCCGATGAGATCATCGTGGAGCATGTGGGAGCCAACATGGGTATCCAGATCCCGCTATTGGTTATTGACCGGAGAGTCGTCTCGGTCATGTCTGCTTGTCTCCCGAACCCGTAGGGTCTACACACTTAAGGTTCGGTGACGCTAGGGTTATGAAGATATGTATATGCAGAAACCCGAATGTTGTTCGGAGTCCCGGATGAGATCCCGGACGTCACGAGGAGTTCCGGAATGGTCCGGAGGTAAAGAATTATATATAGGAAGTGCTATTTCGGGCATCGGGACAAGTTTCGGGGTTATCGGTATTGTACCGGGACCACCGGAAGGGTCCCAGGGGTCCACCGGGTGGGGCCACCTGTCCCGGGGGGCCACATGGGCTGTAGGGGGTGCGCCTTGGCCTAGATGGGCCAAGGTCACCAGACCCTATAGGCCCATGCGCCTAGGGTTTCCACCATGGAAGAGTCCATGTGGTGGAAGGCACCCCTAGGTGCCTTGGGGGGGAGGGAAACCTCCCCTTGGCCGCTGCCCCCCCTAGTAGATGCCATCTACTAGGGCCGGCGCCCCCCCTGGCACCCCTATATATAGTGGGGGGAGAGGAGGGATTTTGCACCAGCCCCTGGCGCCTCCACCTCCCCCCGTTACGTCTCTCCCTCGTAGTCTCGGCGAAGCCCTGCTGCTGTGACGCCCTGCATCCACCACCACGCCGTCGTGCTGCTGGATCTTCATCAACCTCTCCTTCCCCCTTGCTGGATCAAGAAGGAGGAGACGTCTCCCGTCCCGTACGTGTGTTGAACGCGGAGGTGCCGTCCGTTCGGCGCTGGTCATCGGTGATTTGGATCACGTCGAGTACGACTACATCATCACCGTTCTTTTGAACGCTTCCGTGCGCGATCTACAAAGGTATGTAGATGCATCTAATCACTTGTTGCTAGATGAACTCCTAGATGATCTTGGTGAAACGAGTAGGAAATTTTTTGTTTTCTGCAACGTTCCCCAACACTCCTAGCACCAGTTCGTATGCGAGCAATTCAAGAGGAATTGGCGGCATTCTTCCTTGACCACGTGATCGCTGAAGACGGAGAATACTATGTGAACCCTGTGTTCATATATAATTAGTAGATTATATTGTAAGAGATAATTATTGTATATATGTAGCCGGTAGTGTCGGATAGATATACGAGAACTTGTTGTTTGACCAATCTCTCGGAGAAGGAGAGGTGGTCGATATCACTTCTCTCTGTATGCATATGTTCATGACGATCTTCTGTTTCCTTTATTTGCTTACTAGCTAGCGTGTCTAGTCCTCTCTATATACACGTATATATAGCGTCCTCCAAGCACGGACATAAGAGAGGACACTTCTCTCTATTAATTAGCTAGCTAACACAATATATGAAACACCTAAATTAAACCCCCAAAACCCCCAACCCCCCCCCCCA
>NC_041388.1:428143536-428164255 GCF_002162155.2 Triticum dicoccoides
TGCTGACGCGTGGATGCCTATTGGTCCCGGTTGGTGCCACCAACCGGGACCAAAGGCCCTCCTGCCTGGGCTCGGCGCACCAGCCACGTGGAGGCCCATCTATCCCGGTTCGTGTAAGAACCGGGACTAAAGGGTTAGGGCATTAGTAACAACCCTTTAGTCCCGGTTCACAAACTGGGACAAAAGGCCCTTATCAACCGGGACGAATGGGGTTTTTTCTACTAGTGATAGGAGGTAAATTCTTAACATCTTCAACTTTAATGCCCTTTTCTTTCATAGATTTCTTTGCCTCTTGCATATCTTCAAGACTGATAAATAGAATACCGCTCTTCTTTGGAGTTGGTTTAGGAATAGGCTCATGAATTGGCTCTGGAGGTGTCCAATTATTTTCACTTGTCAACATATTATTCAATAGAATTTCAGCTTCATCCGGTGTTCTTTCCCTGAAAACAGAACCATCACAACTATCCAGGTAATCTCTGGAGGCATCGGTTAGTCCATTATAAAAGATATCAAGTATTTCATTTTTCTTAAGAGGATGATCAGGGAAAGCATTAAGTAATTGGAGAAGCCTCCCCCAAGCTTGTGTGAGACTCTCTTCTTCAATTTGCACAAAATTATATATATCCCTTAAAGTAGCTTGTTTCATATGAGCAGGGAAATATTTAGCAGAGAAGTAATAAATCATATCTTGGGGACTACGCACACAACCAGGATCAAGAGAATTAAACCATATCTTAGCATCACCCTTTAATGAGAACGGAAATATTTTAAGGATGTAAAAGTAATGAGTTCTCTCACCTTTAGTGAATAGGGTGGCTATATCATTCAATTTAGTAAGATGTGCCACAACAGTTTCAGATTCATAACCATGAAAAGGATCAGATTCAACCAAAGTAATTATATCAGGATCAACAGAGAATTCATAATCCTTATCAGTAACAAAGATATGTGAAGTAGCAAAAGCAGGGTCAGGTTTCATTCTAGCATTTAGAGATTGCTTACTCCATTTAGCTAATAATTTTTTAAGTTCAATTCTATTTCTGCAAGCTAAAATAGCTAAAGAAGCATCTTGATCAACCCTTAGGAATGGCAAGTGGTTCTTCATCATCACTTTCATCAGTATCATTAGATTCAATATTTTCAATTTCTCTAGCCCTAGCAAGTTGTTCATCAAGAAAAGCACTAAGTGGCATAGTAGTATCAGGCATAGAGGTAGTTTCATCATAAGTATCATGGATAGCAGAAGTGGCATCATCAATAACATGCGACATATCAGAACGAATAGCAGAAGCAGGTGTAGGTGTCGCAAGCTTACTCAAAACAAAAGGTGAATCAAGTGCAGAGCTAGATGGCAGTTCCTTACCTCCCCTCGTAGTTGAGGGATAGATCTTGGTTTTTGGATCTCTCAAGTTCTTGATAATGATAAGTAGATATATATCCCAAGTGACTCAAAGAATAGAGCTATGCTCCCCGGCAACGGCGCCAGAAAATAGTCTTGATAACCCACAAGTATAGGGGATCGCAAAAGATTTCGAGGGTAGAGTATTCAACCCAAATTTATCGATTCGACACAAGGGGAGCCAAAGAATATTCTCAAGTATTAGCAGCTGAGTTGTCAATTCAACCACACCTGGAAACTTAATATCTGCAGCAAAGTGTTTAGTAGCAAAGTAATATGATAGTAGTGATAACGGTAGCAAAAGGTAACAGTTAAAGTAAATAAGCGAAGAACAATATATGGAAAGCTCGTAGGCAATGGATCAGTGATGGAGAATTATGCCGTATGCGGTTCATCATGTAACAGTCATAACCTAGGGTGACACAAAACTAGCTCCAGTTCATTGATATAATGTAGGCATGTATTCCGAACATAGTCATACGTGCTTATGGAAAAGAACTTGCATGACATCTTTTGTCCTACCCTCCCGTGGTAGCGGGGTCCTTACGAAAACTAAGGGATATTAAGGTCTCCTTTTAATAGATAACCGGAACAAAGCATTAACACATAGTGAATACATGAACTCCTCAAACTACAGTCATCACCGGTAAGTATCCCGATTATTGTCACTTTGGGGTTAACGGATCATAACACATAATAGGTGACTATAGACTTGCAAGATTGGATCAAGAACACTCATATATTGATGAAAACATAATAGGTTCAGATCTGAAATCATGGCACTCGGGCCCTAGTGACAAGCATTAAGCATAGCAAAGTCATAGCAACATCAATCTCAGAACATAGTGGACACTAGGGATCAAACCCTAAAAAAACTAACTCGATTACATGATAGATCCCATCCAACCCATCACCGTCCAGCAAGCCTATGATGGAATTACTCACGTACGACGGTGAGCATCATGAAATTGGCGATGGAGGATGGTTGATGATGACGATGGCGACGGATTCCCCTCTCCAGAGCCCCGAACGGACTCCAGATCAGCCCTCCCGAGAGGTTTTAGGACTTGGCGGCGGCTCCGTATCGTAAAATGCGATGATTTCTTATGTCTGATCTTTTTCTCCCTGAAACTCAATATATGGAGGTGGAGTTGGAGTCGGAGAGGCAACAGGGGGCCCACGAGGTAGGGGGCGCGCCCTAGGGGGGCAGGCGCACCCCCCACCCTCGTGGCAAGGTGGTGGGCCCCCTAGCCTTCATCTTTGGCAGGTATTTTTCTTATTTTCTAAAAAGTGTCTCCATGAAGTTTCAGGTCATTCCGAGAACGTTTGCTCCTGCACATAAATAACACCATGGTAATTCTGCTGAAAACATCATCAGTCCGGGTTAGTTCCATTCAAATCATGCAAGTTAGAGTCCAAAACAAGGGCAAAAGTGTTTGAAAAAGTAGATACATTGGAGACGTATCACTCCCGCATTACATTATTTGTCATTTGCCTCTTGTTCTCCTCTCCCCCACTTCACCCTTGCCGTTTTATTCACCCTCTCTCTCTCTCTATCCTCCCTCTCTTTCTCTATTTGCCTCTTTTTGCCCGCTTGCTTTTTGTTTGCTTGTGTGTTAGTTTGCTTGCTTGTCACGATGGCTCAAGATAATACTAAATTGTGTGACTTCACCAATACCAACAACGATGATTTTATTAGCACTCCGATTGCTCCTCTTACCGATGCTGAATCTTGTGAAATTAATACTGCTTTGCTGAATCTTGTCATGAAAGATCCGTTCTTCGGCCTTCCTAGTGAAGATGCCGCTACCCATCTTAATAGCTTCGTTGATTTGTGTGACATGCAAAAGAATAAAGATGTGGATAATGATATTGTTAAATTGAAGCTATTTCCTTTTTCGCTTAGAGATCGTGCTAAAGCTTGGTTTTCGTCTTTGCCTAAACATAGTATTGATTCATGGAACAAGTGCAAAGATGCTTTTATCTCTAAGTATTGTCCTCCCACTAAGATCATCCCTCTTAGAAACGATATTATGAACTTTAAGCAACTTGATCATGAGCATGTTGCGCAAGCTTGGGAGAGAATGAAATTAATGATACGTAATTGCCCTACTCATGGTTTAAATTTATGGATGATTATACAAAAATTTTATGCCAAATTGAATTTTGCTTCTAGAAATCTTTTAGATTCGGCCGCGGGAGGCACTTTTATGGAAATCACCTTAGGAGAAGCTACTAAGCTTCTAGATAATATTATGGTTAATTATTCTCAATGGCATACTGAAAGATCTACTAATAAAAAGGTGCACGCGATAGAAGAAATTAATGTTTTGAGTGGAAAGAGGATGAACTTGTGAAATTATTTGCTAATAAGAGTGTTTCTTCTGATCCTAATGATACGCCCTTGTCTACTTTGATTGAGAATAATAATGAATCTATGGATGTGAATTTTGTTGGTAGGAACAATTTTGGTAACAACGCGTATAGAGGAAATTTTAATCCTAGGCCTTATCCTAGTAATCCCTCTAATAATTATGGTAATTCCTACAACAATTCTTATGGAAATTATAATAATATGCCCTCTGATTTTGAATCTAATATTAAAGAATTTATTACTTCACAAAAGAATTTCAATGCTTTGATTGAAGAAAAATTACTTAAGATTGATGAGTTGGCTAGGAACGTTGATAGAATTTCTCTTGATGTTGATTCTTTGAAACTTATATCTATTCCACCTAAGCATTATATCAATGAGTCTCTCAAAGCCATGAGAATTTCCATTGACGAGTGCAAAGAAAGTACCGCTAGGATGCGTGCTAAGAAAGATGTCTTTATAAGAGCGTGTTCTTCTAGTTCCTATGAAAATAAAGATGAAGATCTAAAAGTTATTGATGTGTCCCCTATTAAATCTTTGTTTTGCAATATGAATCTTGATAATGATGGGACTGAATATGATTCACCTTTACCTAGATGTTGTTCCAAGAATTCGGAATTTTTTGATCTTGATACTAAAATTGATAAAAGTGGGATTGAAGAAATTAAAATCCTAGATGTTGCTAAACCCACTATTATGGATTTCAAGGAATTTAACTATGAAAATTGCTCTTTGATTGATTGTATTTCCTTGTTGCAATCCGTGCTAAATTCTCCTCACGCTTATAGTCAAAATAAAGCGTTTACTAAACATATCGTTGATGCCTTGTTGCAATCTTATGCGGAAAAACTTGAATTGGAAGTTTCTATCCCTAGAAAACTCTATGATGAGTGGGAACCAACTATTAAAATTAAAATTAAAGATCATGAATGCTATGCTTTATGTGATTTGGGTGCTAGTGTTTCCACGATTCCAAAGACTTTGTGTGATTTGTTAGGTTTCCGTGATTTTGATGATTGCTCTCTAAACTTGCACCTTGCGGATTCCACTATTAAGAAACCTATGGAAAGAATTAATGATGTTCTTATTGTTGCAAATAGGAATTATGTGCCCGTAGATTTTATTGTTCTTGACATAGATTGCAATTCTTCATGTCCTATTTTTCTTGGTAGACCTTTCCTTAGAACGATTGGTGCAATTATTGATATGAAGGAAGGAAATATTAGATTCCAATTTCCATTAAGGAAAGGCATGGAACACTTTCCTAGAAAGGAATTCCTAAAGATGGCAAATGCCTCATTAAAGAATTGCCTACCAAAGATGGCAATACCTAGATCTATCCTTGCTTGTTATGCCTAGCTAGGGGCATTAAACGATAGCGCTTGTTGGGAGGCAACCCAATTTTATTTTTTGCTTTTTGCTCCTGTTTAGTAATAAATAAATTATCTAGACTCTGTTTTGGTTGTGTTTTTTGTGTTTAGTTAGTGTTTGTGCCAAGTAGAACCGTTGGGAAGACTTGGGGAAAGTCTTGTTACACTTGCTGTAAAAAAATAGAAACTTTAGCGCTCACGAGAAATGCTGCCATTTTTATTTGGAAAGTTCTATTTAGTTAATTATTTTTGCAGATGATTAATAGATAAATTCCTCACGTCCAGAAATTTATTTTAGAATTTTTGGGGTTCCATATTTTGCGCTAGCTACAGATTACTACAGATTGTTCTGTTTTTGACAGATTCTGTTTTTCGTGTGTTGTTTGCTTATTTTGATGAATCTATGGCTAGTAAAATAGTTTATAAACCATAGAGAAGTTGGAATACAGTAGGTTTAACACCAATATAAATAAATAATGAGTTCATTACAGTACCTTGAAGTGGTCTTTTGTTTTCTTTCGCTAACGGAGCTCACGAGATTTTCTACTTTGAGTTTTGTGTTGTGAAGTTTTCAAGTTTTGGGTAAAGATTTGATGGACTATGGAACAAGGAGTGGCAAGATCCTAAGCTTGGGGATACCCATGGCACCCCCAAGATAATCTAAGGATACCTAAAAGCCAAATCTTGGGGATTCCCCGGAAGGCATCCCCTCTTTCGTCTACTTCTATCGGTAACTTTACTTGGAGCTATATTTTATTCGCCACATGATATGTGTTTTGCTTGGAGCGTCTTGTATGATTTGAGTACTTAATTTTTAGTTTACCACAATCATCCTTGCTATACACACCTTTTGAGAGAGCCATACATGATTTGGAATTTGTTAGAATACTCTATGTGCTTCGCTTATATCTTTTGAGTTATATAGTTTTGCTCTAGTACTTCACTTATATCTTTTAGAGCACGGTGGTTGATTCGTTTTATAGAAACTATTGATATCTCATGCTGCACTTAGATTATTTTGAGAGTCTTAAATAGCATGGTAATTTGCTTAAAATCCTAATATGCTAGGTATTCAAGATTAGTAAAAATTTCTTATGAGTGTTTTGAATACTAAGAGAAGTTTGATGCTTGATGATTGTTTTGAGGTATGGAGGTAATAATATCAAAGTCGTGCTAGTTGAGTAGTTGTGAAATTGAGAAATGCTTGTGTTGAAGTTTGCAAGTCCCGTAGCATGCACGTATGGTAAACGTTATGTAACAAATTTGAAACATGAGGTGTTATTTGATTGTCCTCCTTATGTGTGGCGGTCGGGGACGAGCGATGGTCTTTTCCTACCAATCTACCCCCCCTAGGAGCATGCGCGTAGTGCTGAGGTTTTTGATGACTTGTAGATTTTTGCAATAAGTATGTGAGTTCTTTATGACTAATGTTGAGTCCATGGATTATACGCACTCTCACCCTTCCATCCTTGCTAGCCTCTTCGGTGCCTTGCATTGCCCTTTCTCACATTGAGAGTTGGCGCAAACTTCGTCGGTGCATCCAAACCCCGTGATATGATATGCTCTTTCACACATAAACCTCCTTATATCTTCCTCAAAACAGCCACCATACCTACCTATTATGGCATTTCCATAGCCATTCCAAGATATATTGCCATGCAACTTTCCACCATCCCATTTATCATGACACATTCATTATTGTCATATTGCTTAGCATGATCATGTAGTTGGCATAGTATTTGTGGCAAAGCCACCGTTCATAATTATTTCATACATGTCACTCTTGGTCCATTGCATATCCCGGTACGCCGCCGAAGGCATTCATATAGAGTCATATTTTGTTCTAGTATCGAGTTGTAATCATTGAGTTGTAAATAAACAGAAGTGTGATGATCATCATTTTCTAGAGCATTGTCCCAAGTGAGGAATTATATAAAAAAAGAGAAATGCCATAAAAAAGAGAAGGCCAAAAAAAAGAAAGAGAAAGGCCATAAAAAAGAGAAGGCCCAAAAAATGAATGAGAGAAAAAGAGAGAAGGGACAATGTTACTATCCTTTGCCACACTTGTGCTTCAAAGTAGCACCGTAATCTTCATGATAGAGAGTCTCTTGTTTTGTCACTTTCGTATACTAGTGGGAATTTTCATTATAGAACTTGGCTTGTATATTCCAACAATGGGCCTCCTCAAGTGCCCTAGGTCTTCATGAGCAAGCAAGTTGGATGCACACCCACTTAGTTTCTTTTGTTGAGCTTTCATACATTTATAGCTCTAATGCATCTATTGCATGGCAATCCCTACTCCTTGCATTACCATCAATCGGTGGCATCTCCATAGCCCATTGATTAGCCTCGTTGATGTGAGACTTTGTCCTTTTTGTCTTCTCCACATAACCCCCCTCATTATATTCTATTCCACCCATAGTGCTATGTCCATGGCTCACGCTCATATATTGCGTGAAAGTTTATAGGCTTGAGATTACTAAAGTATGAAACAATTGCTTGGCTTGTCATCGGGGTTGTGCATGATGAGAGTATTCTTGTGTGATGAAAATGGAGCATGACTAAACTATATGATTTTGTAGGGATGAACTTTCTTTGGCCATGTTGTTTTGAGAAGACATAATTGCTTAATTAGTATACTTGAAGTATTATTATTTTTATATCAATATGAACTTTTGTCTTGAATCTTTCGGATCTGAATATTCATACCACAATTAAGAAGAATTACATTAAAATTATGCCAAGTAGCACACCGCATCAAAAAATCTGTTTTTATCATTACCTACTCGAGGACGAGCAGGAATTAAGCTTGGGGATGCTTGATACGTCTCCAACGTATCTATAATTTTTGATTGCTCCATGCTATATTATCTACTGTTTTGGACATTATTGGGATTTATTATCCACTTTTATATTATTTTTGGGACTAACCTATTAACCGAAGGCCCAGCCCAGAATTGCTATTTTTTGCCTGTTTTAGGGTTTCGAAGAAAAGGAATATCAAACGGAGTCCAAACGGAATGAAACCTTCGGGAACGTGATTTTTTCAACGAACAAGACCCAGGAGACTTGGACCCTACGACAAGACACAAAAGAGGAGGCCACGAGGTAGGGCGCGCGCCTACGCCCCCCCCCCCAGGCGCGCCCTCCACCCTCGTGGGCCCCCTGTTGCTCCACCGACGTACTCCTTCCTCCTATATATACCTACGTACCCCCAAACGATCAGATACGGAGCCAAAACCCTAATTCCACCGCCGTAACTTTCTGTATCCACGAGATCCCATCTTGGGGCCTGTTCCGGAGCTCTGCCGGAGGGGGCATCGATCACGGAGGGCTTCTACATCAACACCATAGCCCCTCCGATGAAGTGTGAGTAGTTCACCTCAGACCTACGGGTCCATAGTTAGTAGCTAGATGGCTTCTTCTCTCTTTTTGGATCTCAATACAATGTTCTCCCCCTCTCTTGTGGAGAACTATTCAATGTAATCTTCTTTTTGCAGTGTGTTTGTTGAGACCGATGAATTGTGGGTTTATGATCAAGTCTATCTATGAAAAATATTTGAATCTTCTCTGAATTCTTTTATGTATGATTGGTTATCTTTGCAAGTCTCTTCGAATTATCAGTTTGGTTTGGCCTACTAGATTGATCTTTCTTGCAATGGAAGAAGTGCTTAGCTTTGGGTTCAATCTTGCGGTGTCCTTTCCCAGTGACAGTAGGGGCAACAAGGCATGTATTGTATTGTTGCCATCAAGGATAACAAGATGGGGTTTTCATCATATTGCACGAGTTTATCCCTCTACATCATGTCATCTTGCTTAAGGCGTTACTCTGTTTTCATTAAATTAATACTCTAGGTGCATGCTGGATAGCGGTCGATGAGTGGAGTAATAGTAGTAGATGCAGGCAGGAGTCGATCTATTTGTCTCAGACGTGATGCCTATATACATGATCATACCTAGATATTCTCATAACTATGCTCAATTCTGTCAATTGCTCGACAGTAATTTGTTCACCCACCGTAGAATACTTATGCTCTCGAGAGAAGCCACTAGTGAAACCTATGGCCCCCGGGTCTATCTCCATCATATTAATCTCCAAATACTTAGTTATTTCCTTTGCTTTTACTTTGCTTTTATTTTACTTTGCATCTTTATCACAAAAATACCAAAAATATTATCTTATCATATCTATCAGATCTCACTCTCGTAAGTGGCCGTGTAGGGATTGACAACCCCTTATCGCATTGGTTGCGAGGATTTATTTGTTTTGTGCAGGTACGAGGGACTGGCGCGTAGCCTCCTACTGGATTGATACCTTGGTTCTCAAAAACTAAGGAAAATACTTATGCTACTTTGCTGCATCATCCCTTCCTATTCGGGGAAAACCAACGCAGTGCTCAAGAGGTAGCACGGTGCTCCTCGAGAAGGATGAACGACCGAGCTTGCAGGAAAGTGGGCAGTGGAACGCGCAAGGTGAGATGCGGGATCGCGCCGTGGTATTGACGGTTGAGGCCGCGGATCATGTTGAAGAGCTGCTGCTTGTCGCCGACGGGCTGACCGAGATCGGCGAGCTGATTAGTGAATGTCTTCAAGCGGGTGCAGTACTGCATGATCGTCTGACCCCCCTGAACGGCGGCGTGGTACTCGGCGTCGAGGTACACCGCACGGGAGAGCTGGTTGTTGCGAAAAATGCCATCGATCGCCGACCAGAGAACGGCAGCGGTGTCCTCGGGCTGCATGACGGCGGCGAGAAGCTCAGGCGAGATCGTGGCGTAGAGCCAATGGACCATGCAGTGATCGATCATAACCCACTCGGGATCACGACGAGCAGGAGCAGCAGGGGCGATGATGTGATCGCGGATCCCGAACATGCCCACGACGATGTAGAAGAACCGGCACCATTGGGTGTAGTTGCCGGCGTGGAGGTCGAGGGTGATGGGTATATGGTGGCGGATATCGATGGTCTGGAGCACGGAGGAGGGAAAAGCGCGATGCGGCGGAGGCACGACGGCACTTGGAGCAGTGAAGATGGTATCCTGGAGAACACCGGCAGTGGCGTGATCGCCGTCGGCTGAGGAGTCAGGGGAGGAAACGGGGTTGGTGTCCATGGCAGCGGAAGGGTGGGTGGGATCGGTCGCGAAAGGATTGAGAAGTTCCTTTGCGTCTGATACCATGAAGACAGACAGAGATCGAACACACATATCGTATTGCCTCTGGGGCAGTTCATATAGAGTTACAGGGAGAGCACGAACCCACGATGGTGATCGTGGGCTGGCTGCGAGAGGGGGTGTGGGGACGTGCGTATTACAAGGAAAACTATACACACGTACTCCAGCTATACATACACAACACTGTATTCTGACATGGAGCAAGCCTTTTCTATTTACTGTATTTTAGGTAACTACAGTTGCTGCATACATACTTTCTACCTTGTGATGTTGTGAAAATCTTGAAGATCAGAGCATCTCCAAGATTGCATGAAGATATATTGCCGAAAAAGGCTTTCGCCCCGCTTTATATATAAAGCAAAGATTCACAGTGCCCGGAACAACCACACTCACCCACCACAAACACACACACAGGCGCACCCAAGGCAGGATACATGGGCGCTGAGCGCAGCAACACACACCCTAGCACGACAAGAGCCACCGGGGGCTTCATCCGAAGAAGTGAAGCCGCATATGACGAACTGTGGGTTTCAAGGCGATGCCTTCAGGAAGGATATGACACCGGAGCGTCGCCACCGCCCGATCCGAGGATCAGAGTTTCCCCTGAAGCACCACGACGGACAGTGATAGCCGCGACGACGCCTTCAAGAAGGGAGCGATCTTCGCCGTCGCTAGTCCGTCCGAAAATAGAGTAGGTTTTCACCCCGGCCAACATTCACCGCCACCGAATGCCACACCCCGGCTACCACACCGCCCACGCGGCTGTGGTAGCCGGGCAGCACCGAGGCACGAGCTCTGCCCATGAGCACCGCGCCACCACCACCAGGGTCGCCGCCCTGAAATCCAAGACCTTGACACCAAGTCCCCCGAGCCCCACCGCTACCCCCACCGCAGAGACGGGCGGAAAGGATCCGCCTTTCACACCCCTGGCCGGACCCAACGCCGAGACCCAATAGGCCGGCCACAACAAGCCTCCATCGAGCCGTCCTGCTACACCGGGCGCGAGACGAGCGCAATCCTACTGCCGGGCGCGAGACAGGCCGGTCCTGCTGCCGGGCGCGAGACGAGTCGGTCCTGCAGCCGGGCGCGAGACCAGCTCGGTCCTACGGCACCGGGTGCGAGACAGATGATGGACCGCAGCCGGGAGAAGGCCAGCCCTCCGGTGAAAGAAGCGAACGGACGCCGAGAAGAGAGGTCGAAGGCCGATACAGGCAGCCTACAGACGGGCCGACGCCAGGAAAATCTGGCCGCCGCTACAATCAACCTGCCACCACCACATCACCTGCGCCTCCACGCCTTGGTCAGCACCAGCCGAAGCCCCGCCACCCCGCACCAGCAACGCGGACACCGGCCGCCACACCACCACCACCACGGGGTCGCCGGCCACCCCCGTCAACGATGACCCGCACATCCACCGGCCCAGATCCGCCGCCAACACTGACCTTGCCCACCAAATCCCACGAGCAGCAGGGGGGAGGGGAGGAGGAGACGCCGGCGGGCCACAAGGGCGCAGGGCGGAGCGCCGGAGCAAGAGCCGGCCGGGACCCGACGCCGCGGGCAGGAGGAAGGCGGCCCGCGACGCCATCCAACTGCGCGCAGGGGGAAACCGCCCCGCCGCCGCCTGGCCACGCGGCCTTTGGCCGGCGGCGCCCCCGGCGGCGGCGAGGGAGGGGGAGGCGGGGCGGAGGGCCGGAGGGGAGGCGCGAGGGTTGCCTCCCGACGGCGCTCGCGGGAGCGCCTCGGGAGGGAGAGGGGAAGGAGTCCGCTTTTCTTTCACAGTGCAGTATGCACCATGAAGATATATTAGCTTGGGGTCCAGGAGTGCACGGAAATTTTTCTGTCAAAAGTGCTTATAATCTAGCATTGCAACTGTCCGCCGGTGAAGCTACAGGTTCATCAAGCTCGGCTCCGGATGGTAGCAGAAAATGTTGGAAGCTTGTATGGTCCTGTGAAGTTCCTCCTACAATCAAGAATTTTGCTTGGCGTCTATGCACAAATTCCCTACCAACATGGCAAAACAAGCACCGTAGGGGTCTTGAGACAATGCCTATATGTCCAATTTGCGGCAAAGGAATTGAGGACAACTACCATCCTTTTTGTGTTTGTCCAAATTCAGTTGAGCTATGGAAGGAGATGGCAAATGTGTGGCGGCTTCCTGCAATTGAATCAATAAAAAACATTGGAGTTGAGTGGCTGTTTCAAGCTCTGGAAGTGTTGCCAGATACTGATCGAGCCATGCTACCGATGCTTATTTGGAGATGTTGGCATGTACGAAATGAGATCGTTCATGACAAGAGTCCACCACTGATAGAGGTATCCAAACGTTTTTTATGCAGCTACTTGGAATCGCTATTATGCATAAAAAATGACCCGTTTGCGGATCCGTGCAAAGGTAAAACTGCTGTGTTTCCAGATGCCTTGCTACGCATATCACATAAAAGAACAGTGGCTGCAGCTTGTGGCTGGGTTCGGCCGGATCGAGGCTGGGTGAAACTTAGCTCGGACGGGTCGTTTTCAGAGGATGGAAGAGCTGGATCAGGCATGGTACTCCGTGATGAACAGGGCTGCATTATCTTCTCCTCTTGCAGGGAATTGTTCTCGTGTTGGGGAGCCCTCGAAGCTGAACTAGGAGCGTGTATGGAAGGGCTATCATTGCCGTTGATGCGTTCGGAACTTCCGGTGGCGATCGAGATGGATTCTTCAGTTGCAGTGAAGATGATAAAATCCAGTGATGAAGATAGATCAGTCTATTCAGCTTTGGTAAAGGAGATCAAGTATCTCATGGGTCTTCGTAAAACTAGTATTACTCAAGTTAGTAGAGCTCAAAATAAAGTTAGTAACTCTCTTGCAAACTTTGCTCGTGTGGAGGGAAGAACTATGACCTGGCTTGGGTCGGGACCTCCGGAGGCCATTGAGCTTAACTACTTTGATTGTAATCCTGTGTGAAGTGAGTAATACAAGTTTTCCCGCAAAAAAAGTGGTTTAAAAAAAACATTGCTATACCATGACAATTTTCTCCGTTGACATGGCAAATTCTTTTTTTTTTCCAGAAAAGAAGATGTTGAAGAGGGGGAGAAGTGCATGCGTGAATGCCTCCTCGCAAGAGCCTCTCAGAGCAAAGGATGGTTCGCTCCCGGGGAACAAGGAGGGCACGTTCCCTCCCTATTAGCGTAAAAAAAGACAAGAAGAATCCGAGTATGGAGAGTACCATGGTTCAAATCCAGCGTGAATAACACACTTGATACTGTTCATAGTTTCTTAAGTTGTGGATCAAGTTTTGAAATAAAAATCTGGGACGGGATAATAACATTTTGTGTCAATGTTGTCAAAAGAATTTACACTTATTTTTTGTTGTATTTACGTGTAGGTACACGGAAATGCTGTAAGGAAGGGAAACACTTGACACACTCTCGAGGATGCTTGCTCATGCGGGGCAAAATGGTGAACAGAGGAGAGTTTGAGTGCAAGGGCAAAGCCATCCTCCATACCTGCATCATCATAAATCAATAGACCAAAACGGTGAATAGAGGAGGGCGAGTGTGCGTGGCCCCACCTACCACACTTCCACCCCCTGCATCCTTTTCCTCCACATATAATGTAATAAAGCAGGGGAAACCCTTTTTTGATAAATATGATTGTACTAATATTACGAGTCTTAATAATGTCTTATATTGCTTCTTCTGTTTGTGCACAAATATTTTTACCCCGTCCTCTTAATTGCATGTTAGAGATCTATTTATTATTTGTTATTGACTGCTGGGAGTGCTGAAAAATTTGTTACAAGAGGTCCTAATGCGTTGAATGATACGATCTGGCAAATAGTCGATGTCCATGATGTGGCCCATGCTTTCCTTCTAATATATGAGAAACCAGGAATCATCCCGAAGATATATGTGCGCACCAAATTACATTACCACAAAGGCTTTGCTGGAGCTTCTAAAGAAAACGTACCCTGACTATAACTATGTAAAATGGTGTGTCTCTTCTCTTATCACGTGTTCCTTGTGTGCATCAAATGGCACATTTTTCCTGAACGCCTGTGCTTGTTTATATGGTTTGAACAAATCTCTCTATGCTTTCTGCAGCAAGGGGGACGCACATCAAAACTCTCCTATCACGCCAATTTTGTCTGGAAAATTGAGTAATCTGGGAGGAGACGCTCCTGGACAGCATCGAATGCTACCAGGAGACATGAATTCTGCAGGATGTGGAGGGATAGACCTACCGCTTTCCTGTTATTTTCTGTCATTTTCAAGCTGCCGACTAATGAGTGGAGGGTGGTAGTGCTCAGTGCATTCTACATAAGTCATTGTGCTTGTGACTTGCTGAATGTTATGTGAAATAGTAAAGGATATGTTGGTGCTTTCGATCTCAAGGGCAGGTGATAGGAGACCAAGGAGTGAAGCTGCTCATTGCCTACCGTAGATAACTTTTCGGTTCAGGACTGTATCTCCTTATTTTCTGCTGTGTTGTGTCGAGGTATCAAGGGTGATTATGAAGATGTTGTTAAGAACATTTATCCTCTTCGATAATAAAGGAGTAGATCCCCGATTTCTGATTTTAGTATTGAAGAAAACTGTATTCCAAATATTTTATGAGAAGGCGAGTCTCATCGTCACTGTGATCACTATCGAGGTAGCCTGCAGCGTAGGATGTGTTATACTGCGCGCTTAGCGCATCTACGACATGTGCGTGACCAAATTAGCCGAACACTGGTCGATCGGCATGGATGTCGATTTTCCTTCTTTTTTTAGAATGCCATGTCAAAATCTCTTATTTCTCTCCGGTGTAGGATGGCACCCGCAGAGGTTTGGATACGGATGGAGCCATCCCATACCTTTACCCGTCTACCTTAAACTTACCTATACCCGCCAACGGATATAATTTTTTTCTCATACCCATTACCTGACATGGTAAACGGATACCCGCAGGTAAAATTACCCATGTTTGCAAAGCATCAGTTTGAAGAACTCATAGCCATAAAAAGCAATATACAATAAAAATTTATAAACAGCAACACATTACATGGCAACACATACTTAAACAACACATTTAATAAACAACATCATTTTCTCGTAAACAACAACACATCAAAACAACATCATATATTCATACATTTTGAGTTCACACATTCACGACAAAGTGTAGAGATAATATGGTTTCAGAATTCCCTATTTATATACCCATGGGTGACTCTGTGTCTCATACCGTACCCTAATAGGGTTTTTACACAATGGATACGTGGGTAATGGGTACCCATTGCCATCCCTTGTAGCCATTTTGTTTGTGCAACGTGAGCCTCATTCTGACATGAATTAATATAAACAACTCTATGTCTCTATCCCGTCATGATTCTGACATGAATTAATGTAAATAACAATTTGACACCGGAGCATGGGGCTTGCTCATGTACCCATGCTTTCAACGGCAGATCAGCTATTTTCTATTATCCACTAAAAAAGGTACACATGCTTTCATGTTTGTAGATTTGGCAGCTGTTGGCACTTGGCACTACTGGCAAATGCCAAATTCCTACTTTAGTGATCTAAACACTTTTATATTTTTTTAGGGGGGAGTACATGGCAGCGCTATTCGGCACATGCTTGTGGCCAGTTAGGTGGGTTTACAGAAGCTAGATGAGTCATTTACTAAGGGCTATTCACATCATTTTTCATGGTATTGGGGAGCCACGGCCCACCAAGTTGAGAAAAGCTATTATCTCATGCACGGGAGGTCCGGTTCATGCATGCGTTCATTGGTTCTGCTGGAGATCGGTGCATGCAAGCTAGCCTTCCTTGTATACATGTGGTATTTACCATTGACATTAAATATAGCCTCATGTCACCACGTCAGTCATCAATCCAATTTATGGAATTAGATCAATCTTGGATACATTCAAATCGAGTTTGGAATGAGTTAAATCAGATCAATCTTGTATAACCTTGTATACACGTGATCTAATTCCATAAAAAATCTAAATTAAGTGAAATTAGTTTTTTTCTTTTTTGAATTAGTAAAAGCAGTGTTTGGAATGAGTGAACTCAGCATTTTGAAATAATCGAGTTTTTCCAGTGAGTGAAATATGTTTTTCCAGTGAGTCAAATCAGCTTTTTGAAATGAGTGAAATATGTTCATGAAATATAAACTCTCTTAAAATATATTCAAGATTGATCTTGTTTTAAAAGCCACATCGTCAAGAATTCAAATATATAAGAATATTTTAAAATGAGATTTGTATTCAAAAGATAATCAACGAAAGAATATCTCACAAGAAAATAAAATGTTGGCTTTTGCATGAATAGATTGGTTACACATAGGGGATGACTTTTGCATTACTGGCCCATGTATCACTATTGCACCATTAATACTCGAGGGCAATTCTTAGGTGTATCTGACAGGGTGTATGAGGTATTGTACAGATGAGTGCCAATGAAAAGTATTAGAATAATCGTCCTTGTGCCACACCGAACAGCTGGACCATCCGTGCATGGGAGAAAATCCAGTCTCCCACCAAGTTGGCATGTAGTACTATACTTTGCAATTGGTTTGTGGGCGTGGTTCCTATTTGGCGCGTAGGTCGTTGTTTAGTGACTTAGCACATACCCGCCCTCCCTCCTACACACTCCTATCCAGCGCATCGGCCGACCTAGTTTGGTTTTTTCCTCCGGTATTAGAGCAACTCTAGCAGACCCTGCAAAAATACGACCCGCAAAACGCGTTTGCGGGTTCACGAAAATCGCTTTTGCGGGTCAAAAATATACGCGTCCGAGAACCCGTATCTAAACCTGCATAATTTGAAAAACTTCTTTCGCGGGAGAAATTGCGCAAACACAGTTCATCACACGTACTACATTGTTCATCACATACTACATGGTTCATCAAACTACAAGTATAGTTATACTACATACTACGTTAAACTAGTACTAGGGGGTAACGGCAGCGAGGTCGCGGCAACCGGACGACGCCATGGAGGAGTTGGACGCTCACTCGTCCTCGCCGGAGCTGCAGAGATCGATGAACTTCTTCGCCTGCTCTGCATGGATGCGGCGCCACTCCTCGGCCTTCTCCTTGCCGGCGACCGCCTGCCGCCACTCGAGGGCTTCGAGCTCCTCGGCGTGGTGCCGTAGCTCCTCCTCCTCGCGCACGCTCCGCTCGGCGATGGCGGCGGCGACGGCGTCGAACTCCGCGACGAAGTCCTCGGGCCCGACGACTCCGCGGCGGCCGAGCAGAGCGGGGTCCTCGGGCTCCTCCTTCACCGGCGCGAAAGGGAACGGCGCCGGAAGCTCCGGCTCCTCCTCCTCGTCCGACCACTCCCTCTTCACGAGGAGGAAGCCCGCAACGGAGGAGGAGGGGGATCCGGCGTATGAAGACCGCGCGGAGGAGAACGACGCACGCCGGGGGTCGTACTCCACCGTCTCGCGGCGGTCGAAGCTCGCCGGCGGCAAAAGCCCGCGGTTCGTCCACCTCGCACGCCGCGCTTCCTCCCGCCGTCGAACCTGAGGCGCCGCTCGCGCTCCGGGTCCCTCTCACGGCCGGATCGACTGCCGGAGCCACGTCCGGAGCTCCACATTCGCCCCCACATGACGGCTGGAGGCGGGGCGGAGGGTCGCCGGCGGCGAGAAATTGGGAGAGGAGAAAGGGGGATTGGGTGGCTCGCGGCGGCGGGGGGATAGGGTTTGGACCCGCAAAAGGGTCGCGGAACCACGCTTATAGTGCTCGGGGCGTGCGGGCTGTGGCAAAAGTTTTTGCGGGCCGGGCGAGTATGCGGGCTCTATTCTGGCTGCAAAATTGGCCCGAGCCCGCATACTCGCCGGAATATTTGCGGACCGGGCATTATGCGGGGTCTGCTAAAGATGCTCTTAGGAAGCTTCAAGAACCCTCCCTAAACCGGGTTTTTTTTGTTTCTCATCTGGTTTTCTTTTTTTTCTCACTTTTCTCTTTTTTTGTTTTCCCGTTTTCTTTTCTGTTTTTCTTTTATAAAATGATGTTTTTCATTCTCTTTGTTTCTTTTCCTTTTTTCATGTTCGTTTTATTTTACTTTAATTTCATATTTATATTTTATGTATTTATGTATTCTCATTTTCCTATTCTTTATCATTTTGTGAACATCTTTCTAATTTTTGAACATTTTTTGAAGTCATGAACCTTTCTAGAATTATGAATATTTTTTGAAATTGCTAAAAAAATTGGAATCACGAACAACTTTTAAATTTGCATTTTTTAAAAATTGAGAACATCTTTTACAAATTTGCAAACATTTTTGAAATTGGAACATGTTTTTCAAACTTGTGAAGATTCTTTCAAATCATTGAACATTTTTGAATTTTTGGAACACATTTTGAAATTAATGATTTCGTTTTGTTCTTAATGAAAACGTTTCTTGACATGCATGATCACTTTTTTAATTCATGAAAAGAAATTGAATCGATGAACTACTTTTGAAATTTGGGAACAATTCTGAATTTCATTTGCATTTTTTATGAACATTTTACAAAAATTCATGAATGTTTTGTGAATTTGTAAATATTTTTCCAAATTCACAAACATTTTTTGAATATGCAAGCATTCCTGAACAATTTTTCAAAATCATACACTCTTCTTAATCATTCGAACATTTTTTTCCAAAAGCATGTACATTTTATGAATGCTTGAATATTTATCAAAATCATGAACATTTTATGATTTCTCAAACACTTTTTGTTGAAATTTCATTATTTTCTGAAATTGGGAAATTTTTGCAATCACGAATTATCTTGAAGAAGAAAGTAATAAAAACAAAAATCTAAAAAATGAAATGAGAAAACAGGGGCATCCCTCCTCCCGCATGGGCTGGCCTAAAAATGCTTGCGGGGGGAGGTGCATGTTTCCTCCCTACTTGGCGTGCAGGTCGCCAGATAGGAGGTCCCTGGTTGTGGGTGCCCTTAACCCATTTGCTCCCTATCCAGATTCTGCAGGGTCTCCATGCAAAGGAGTACCAAGCCTTATTTGGTGGGCGTTGTGGTGTCAAGAGGACGTAGCCCCATCCCGACATTCGAGGTTTGCATCGGGAGTGTGTGCTCAGCATGACACAAGCAAGTAGATAAACTGGTTCCGAATACAAGGTGTCACAAGGGACATAAAGAGATGGGGCTAGGTCGGCCCGACCTCCCCTTCGCATGCAGGCGGGCACACAAGACGGCGCATGCCGATGCGTCTGGAGCGACCCCATGACGGTGGCCCTGGCAACACCCGCGATCCATCCATCATGGAACCCGAGGCAATCCGCCCGATGCGGGCCGCCCGGGAAGAGCAAATGGAGCATAGGGCCCCAGGGAGGTGCCCGCGACACACAACTAGAAACAAATCGTGCGGAGACCCTCCTCGCCCTTAAAGCCCCGAGGAGGTGGATACTCCAGCATCCTTTATACTACTAATATGCTCTCTGATCTATCTTTCTTTCTTTGGCCAAGTTTGAGGGGTGATCTCCAAGAGGGATTTGTGTATGATAGTTGGGTTTAACATTGCAAGTAATTAATGTACCACATTGACAGAAAGTGGAAAAAGGCTTGTATTGTGCCGTTGGCACTAGTGATAGAAAAGATGGTTTTGTAGGTGTCCTTTGAACACGGGGTGAAGACAATATATCATCGTATTCATTGCAATACTTCGTTTCTTACTTAATACTTTATGATGCACATGGTCTTGGGATGAGTATTAGCTATAGATGCAATTGGATTGTAGTTATAAAAACTACAGTTTAATCGATGCACAACTGTAATTTGTTCACCACACCATACTTTATCTTGGAGGGAAACCATTAGTGAGCCTGTGGACCCTGGTCCATTTTTCTGTTCCTTGGTCAAACACTCTTTTCTATTCCTTGCTTTTACTTTTTCGTTGCAATCAAATTTTCCATACACTTGTGATTTTAATCCTTGTTACTAGCAACCTAGTGAGACTGACAACCTCACCAGTCCTATTGGGGCTAAGGTGGTTTTGTATTTGTGTGTGCAGGTACTGATCATTGGTTGGCTTACTAAATTCCTATTGGTTTGATAAACCTTGAGGCCACTTGAAGGACATTATTGCTTGCTAAAAACCCTTGCACTCGAGGGCCCAACACCTTCCTAGTTGAGTGAAGCACCTGCCGCCATGGAGACACAGCTGTCGTGCCACGAGCTGCCACCTGACCGCGGTCGCGCCGCTACTACCAGCACACTGCCACCAACAACCACCATTGTCACACCGCCGGGCCCCTCACACGTCCAACGTCTACACCCTGGAGGGTCATTGTCCCGCGCCAACCACCACCGAGGAGAGGAGACAAGGTGCCCGCCCGCCAGCCACCGTTAGGGGCGTGCCCTGGTGGCTCCGGGCGACGATGTTGGCGAGGAAGGGAGGGGTTGCGTGTCGCAAGATCTGGCGC
>NC_041388.1:428164402-428165514 GCF_002162155.2 Triticum dicoccoides
GACAACGCGGGGACTAGGGCGTGCGGGCTTCTTTGCAAATCCGAACTGTTCCCTACACATCCTCTCCTCAAGCTCGCGATAGACTTTTAGACCGCAAGTTGTAATGTCGAGCTGACTGCGCTGACGAACTAAAGGTTTTCCGTTGTTTTTTCATCTGGGTTTTTTCCTCCTTTCTCTTTTTTCGTTTTTCCGTTTTCTTTTCTTTTAAATGATACTTTTCATTCTCTTTTTTTCTTTTCCTTTTTTCATGTTCGTTTTTATTTTATTTTAAATTTAAATTTATGTGTTTATTTATTCTAATTATCCTATTATTTATCATTTTGTGAACATCTTTCTAATTTTTGAACATTTTTTGAAGTCATGAACCTTTTAAGAATCATAAATACATAAATTGCTAAAAGAAAATTGGAATCGTAAACATTTTTTAAATTTGCTATATTTTGAAATTGTTAACATCTCTTACAAATTTGCAAACATTTTTAAACTGGAACATATTTTTGAAACTTGTGAACATTTTTTCAGATCAGTGAACCTTCTTGAATCGATGAACATTTCTTGAATTTTTGGAACACATTTTGAAATTAATGATTTTGTTTTGTTCTTCATGAAAACATTTTTTGACATGCATGATCACTTTTTTAATTCGTGAACAATTTTTGAATCAATGAACATTTTTGAATCTATGAACTACTTCTGAAATATGGGAACAATTCTGAATTTCATTTACATCTTTTTTATTTTTATGAACATTTTACGAAAATTCATGAATGTTTTGTGAATTTGTGAACATTTTTCCAAATCCACAAACATTTTTTGAATACGCAAGAATTCCTAAACAATTTTTCAAAATCATAAACTCTTTTTAAACATGCAAACATTTTTTTGCCAAAATCACAAACATTTCTTGAATCCGTGAACATTTTCTGAATTCTTGAAGATTTTTCTAAATCATGAACATTTTATGATTTCTCAAACATTTTGTTGAAATTTCGTTATGTTTTGAAATTGAGAACTTTTTGCAATCCTGAATTATCTTAAAGAAGAAGATAATAAAAAATCTAGAAAATGAAATGAAAAAACATGGGCATTCCTCCTCCGCATGGGCTAGCCTA
>NC_041388.1:428165654-428177915 GCF_002162155.2 Triticum dicoccoides
TGCATGTTTCCTCCCTACTTGGCGCGCAGGTCGCCATATAGGAGGTCCCTGGTTGTGGGTGCCCTTAACCCATTTGTCCCCTATCCATATTCTGCAGGGTCTCCATGCAAAGGAGTGCCGAGCCTTGCTTGGTGGGCGTTGTGGTGTCAAGAGGACGTAGCCCCATCCCGACATTCGAGGTTTGCATCGGGAGTGTGTGCTCAGCATGACACAAGCAAGTAGATAAACTGGTTCCAAATACAAGGTGTCACAAGGGACATAAAGGGATGGGGCTAGGTCGCCCCGACCTCCCCTTCGCATGCGGGCGGGCATGTGAGACGGCGCATGCCGATGCGTCCGGAGCCACCCCATGACGGTGGCCCTAGCAGCACCTGCGGTCCATCCATCATGGACCCCGAGGCAATCCGCCCGGTGCGGGCCGTCCGGGAAGAGCAGATGGAGCAGAGGGCCCCAGGGAGGCGCCCGCAACACGCAACCGGAAACAGACTGTGCGGAGACCCTCCTCGCCCTCAAAGCCCCCCAGGAGGTGGGTACTCTAGCATATCTTTCTTTTTTGGCCAAGTTTGAGGGGTGATCTCCAAGAGGGATTTGTGTATGATAGTTGGGTTCAACATTGCAAGTAATGTACCACATTGACAAAGTGAAAAAGGCTTGTATTGTGTTGTTGGCCTAGCGATAAAAAAGATGGTTCTGTAGGTGTCCTTTGAATGCAGGGTGAAGACAATATATCATCGTACTCATTGCAATACTCTATTTTTTACTTAATACTTTATGATGTGCGCGGTCTTGGGTTGAGTATTAGCTATAGATGCAATTTGATTGTAGTTATAAAAACTATAGTTTAATCGATGCACATTGATTGTAGTTATAAAAACTATAGTTTAATTGATGCACAACTGTAATTTGTTCACCACACCATACTTTATCTTGGAGAGAAACCATTAGTGAGCCTATGGATCCTGGTCCATTTTTCTCTTCCTTGGTCAAACACTCTTTTCTATTCCTTGCTTTTACTTTTTCGTTGCAATCAAATTTTTCATACACTTGTGATATTAATCCTTGTTACTAGCAAGCTAGTGAGACTGACAACCTCACTAGTCCTATTGGTGCTAAGGTGGTTCTGTATTTGTGTGTGCAGGTACTGATCATTGGTGGGGTTACTAAATTCCTATTGATTTGATAAACCTTGAGGTCACTTGAAGGACATTGTTGCTTGCTACAAACCCTTGCACTCGAGGTCCCAACACCTTCATAGTTGAGTGAAGCACCTGCCGCCATGGAGACACAACTGTCGCGCCACGAGCTGCCACCTGACCACGTCCACTACGCTACAACGAGCACGCTACCACCAGCAGCCACCATTGCCGCGCTGCCGGGCCCCTCGCACGCCCAACGTCTACGCCCTGTGCCAACCACCACCGAGGAGAGGAGACAAGGTGCCCTGCCGCCGGCCACCGTGAGAGGCGTGCCCTGGCGGCTCCAGCCGACGACGTTGGCGAGGAAGGGAGGGGTTTCCTGTGGCAAGATCTGGTGTTGTCGCCCGCGGGGGGGACAATGTGGGGACAAGGGCGTGCAAGCTTCTTTGCAAATCCGAACTGTTCCCTACACATCCTTTTAGATCGCAAGCTGTAATATCAAGCTGACTGCCGCAACGAACTAAAGGGTCTCAGTTTTCTTGTTATAGTTTTAGTTCAGGAGTAATTTAACATGAGACCAGATTTCCCTTAGTGAAGTGTTGGTAGCCCCTACCTAACGAATAACTATCTGCATTAACACTGGTCTATTTTGACAAATTAATGGTGTTACTATTACATGTTATGCATGCTATTCATCGAGTTGGCGGGTATTCCAACCGACGCATACGAAAAATGCTTCTCTTAAAAAGCTATGGCCATCGATGTGACTACACGGTCTAAAATTATTTGTACAAATAAGAACATCACGTCGAGGAATAACTTGTTTGGCAGTATTCTTCAGAGTGGTTTTCTGGTAAAGCCTTAAAATAGCCCTACATGATGACTATCCCATGAAACTCCGCCCATATCACAAGGGATCAAAACCTAATTTTCTTCCGCGGCTTTAAAGATAGTAGTACAAGTATATTTAGCTCTGTGATAAGCACATATTTGGGAAGCGTCTATGTCTCTGTTGGTATAAAAATAACAAATTCTCAATTGACTTTACAAAAAAATCAATCAAATTTAAAAAGTTCAACATAAATATTGTTCCTACATAAGACTATTACTACAAAAACCGTATGTTCTAGTTTATTTTTGAACTGTACCTTCCTCAAGATTCCAACCGTAGTCTTTTCCTTTTTTGCAAACACGCAAAAGCTATTCGCGTAGAAGAAGAATAGGTTTATCAAGTGTAAAAGGAAGTAATATTTTCTCAACTAGACAATAGCCCGTGCTTTGCAGCGGGATGGAAGTGTAATAAACTTTGAAAGAGAAGGGCACACGTTAAGGAGAAAAAGAGTAAGAAAATAAAAATAAAAAATATTTTGCAGCAGAAGATGGCTTGGATTTAATGTTTAACTCTGAAATAGAGTAGTGAGGATGACTCCCCCCGTGCGTTGCTATGGCAACTTTGTTAAAAAATGCGTAAGTAGTTGACAAAAACTAACTAAATCTAATGAAAGAAAGTATAAGTTTGAAAATCAATAAAAGAAAGTGTCTAAAAATAGAATATTTTTTTGAATTACAGTTAAAAGTGTCATTTCAAACAAAAAATGCGAAGGATGATTAACATGCATATATGATGTGGCTGCGTTACATGCATAGACTAATGCAAAAATAATTATATTTATAAGTTAAATGCATGACTCGTTTATGTGGCAGATTTTGCATGCTTTAGTGGGAGAGAAGACTTAAATGCATTGCATAGTGGGACGTTAAGGTAGACACTTTGCATGATGAGAGAATTGGTACCATCTTCTTAAGAACATAAGATATACGTCATGTATATCTACAATAATGTTCACCATGTTGTAACATTTTGTTCATCCAGTGGGGAAAATGTATTCCTTTTCCTCTCAAAGTCAAACTAACGTTGAATCGTGCATGCAGCTCAACATCGGATAAATGGTCGGTCATCTGGGATCAGCAAAATCCAATGATTCTTTTTCTAAGATATTTTTTTGAATAAATTGCTTTATTCAGATAAGAATGATACAATTGTAATTTAAATAACAGATTTCACACAATAGGAAAATAACAAGCCTTAACATTGACGAGTTGCCGTTGACGAGAACAACCCACACCGATAGAAGCATTGCTGCAGTAAGAAACCATTTGCGCCGTCACCAGGACTCCACCTAGGGGATCCTCCTTGAGGTTTTTTAAGCCGCTTGAGCCACCTAAGCTATCCGGGTTTTGGAAGGGATGAACGCACCTTCGTCGTGATGGCAAAGTCCTTGGATCAGCGAGATCTTCATTCATTAAGAAAGAAACCATTGCCCACAACTATTGGGAAGGAAGATGAGCATTAACCATCTATCAAAGGAACATCGTTCCAACTGTTGATATCTGGAGAGAGCCCATAGATACGGGGACACTGTGGGAGTTCTGGATTAGGGGGTCTCCGGACAGCCGGACTATCTCCATTGGCCGGACTATTAGACTATGAAGATACAAGATTAAAGACTTCGTCTCGTGTCCGGATGGGACTCTACTTGGCGTGGAAGGCAAGCTAGGCAATACGGATATGGATATCTCCTCCTTTGTAACCGACCTTGTGTAACCCTAGCCCTCTCCGGTGTCTATATAAACCGGAGGGTTTTAGTCCGTAGGACACAACAACTACAACATACAATCATACCATAGGCTACCTTCTAGGGTTTAGCCTCTCTGATCTCATGGTAGATCTACTCTTGTACTACCCATATCATCAATACTAATCAAGCAGGACGTAGGGTTTTACCTCCATCAAGAGGGCCCGAACCTGGGTAAAACATTGTGTCCCCTGCATCCTATTACCATCCGGCCTAGACGCACAGTTCGGGACCCCCTACCCGAGATCCACCGGTTTTGACACCGACATTGGTGCTTTCATTAAGAGCTCCTCTGTGTCGTCACCGTTAGGCTTGATGGCTCCTACTATCATCGATAGCGATGCAGTCCAGGGTGAGACTTCTCTCCCCGGACAGATCTTCGTGTTCGGCGGCTTTGCACTATGGGCCAATTCGCTTGGCCACCTAGAGCAGATCTAAAGTTACGCCCCTGGCCATCAGGTCAGGTTTGGAAGCTTAAACTACACGGCCGATGTCCGCGGAGACTTGATCTTCAACGGATTCGAGCCTCTGTCTTGTGCGTCACGCAGTCACAATAAGTACGATTTAGCTCTACCATCGAACAGTGTTCAGGAAATCGCACCGGCAGCCGCTCCGACACTCAACTCGGAGCCAGTTGCGCCTTCTGCGGACGGGTGGATGGACCCCGCCACGGAGGCCCTACCCTCAGCGGCGATTGAGCCGAATATCGACCTTACCTTGCACGAGAGCCATGTTGACAAATTGTCGGATCCTTCTCCGGCCACGGACTCCGAACCGCCTGCGCCCGCTCCTATTGAATCTGATTGGGTGCCGATCATGGAGTTTACCTCCGCGGATATTTTTCAGCACTCACCCTTTGGCAACATACTGAACTCGTTCAGGTCTCTTTCCTTGTCAGGAGGATCCTGGCCAAACTATGTCCGGCAGGACTGGGATGCGGACGACGAAGAAATTCGCGACCCACCCACCACCCACTTAGTAGCCATTGTAGATGACTTAACCAACGTGCTCGACTTCGACTCCGAAGACATCGACGGTATGGACGACGATGCGGGAGACGAAGAGGAACCACTGCCCACAGGGCACTGGACGTCCACCTTATCACATGACGTATACATGGTGGACGCACCAAAGGAAAACGATGATGAGGAACGGAAGGACGCAATGAAGGGTTGTCCCCTCGAGAAGCAGTCAAAGCGGCGGCGTAAGCGCCGCCCCAAATCCCGCCTCGACAGAAATAACAATCATACAGACCCAGCGTTAGAGCAGGGTGAACCACTGCCGGACCACGGCAACGCGAAGAATCAAACCGAACAAACCAACTCTGTCAAAGATAATAGTCCGGAGGACATAACACCGGACAGACACCCGGAGCAACAAAATGCCCATCACAGGCTTGTTGCCAGCGTGAGGAGTCTAAAAAGGCAGAAGCAAAGGCTCAAGGCTGCGCAAGACACACTCCAAATCAGATGGAGCAAAGTACTCAAAGCAGCAGCAAAGTACGGCGGCAATCACCCCACCAAGAGTTACCCGAAGCGGAAGTTACTACCTGAATTCGATGTGGAGGCCTTAGATCCCCCGCAACCAAAAATCAAAACGGCCACCTGGCCGGATAGACGACCTCACGGCCAACATAGAGCGGCAAACAATGCCACATATAAGCCAATACGCGATCCACGCGAGGGCTCGCATCAAAAGAACGACGCAACCAGATCCATCTATGGACCACGCAAGCGCTCTCCAGCATATGATGCAACACAACAAACATCCGAACAACGCGGCACGCCCAGATACAGGGGCACCGCACACCCCTATGTTTCACCGATGAGGTGCTGGACCATGAATTTCCAAAGGGATTCAAATCCGTAAACATAGAGGCATACGACGGAACAACAGACCCTGGGGTCTGGATTGAGGACTATATCCTCCACATCCATATGGCTCGAGGAGATGATCTCCATGCCATTAAATATTTACCCCTCAAACTCAAAGGGCCAGCTCGGCACTGGCTTAAAAGCCTCCCCGAAAACTCCATCGGAAGCTGGGAAGAGCTCGAAGACGCTTTCCGGGCAAATTTTCAAGGGACTTATGTCTGACCTCCGGACGCGGACGATTTGAGTCATATAACTCAACAGCCCGGAGAGTCAGCCCGAAAGCTCTGGAATATGTTTCTTACTAAAAAGAACCAAATAGTCGACTGTCCGGACGCCGAAGCCTTGGCAGCTTTTAAGCATAGCGTCCGTGACGAATGGCTTGCCAGACACCTCGGCCAAGAAAAGCCGAGAACAATGGTAGCATTAACAAGCCTCATGACCCGCTTTTGCGGGGTTGAGGATAGCTGGCTAGCCAGATGCAGCACCAGTGACCCTAGTACATCCGAAGCTAGAGATGGAAACGGGGAATCACGGCGCAACAAAAATAACAAACGCCAAAATAAAGAAGACAGCACGAAGAGCACGGCAGTAAACGCCGGATTCAAAGGCTCTCAGCCAAGTCAGCAAAAGCCGCCCTTTAAAGGCGCCAGAGACGAATTGTCCAGTCTAAACAAAATTCTGGACCAAGTATGTTAGATCCATAGCACCCCTGGTAAACCCGCTAATCGTACCCACAGAGAATGTTGGGTCTTCAAGCAGTCTGGCAAGCTCAACGCCGTACACAAGGGGGAGGATACACCAAGCGAAGACGAGGATGAGCCTCTCAAGCAAGACGCTGGGGAACAAAAGAAATTTCCACCAGAAGTCAAAACAGTAAACGTGTTACACGTGATCAAGGGGAGAAACAAAGCGGCACTCTCAGATAAATATGCCCAAGGGCCTATCACCGCGGAGCCCTGCCACTGGTCGTTTCAACCGATCACTTTTGACCATCAGGATTACTCAGCAAGTATCCGATGGGCAGGATGGGCTGCCTTGGTATTAGACCCAATAATTGACGGATATCACTTCACACGAGTCCTGATGGACGGTGGCAGCAGTCTAAACCTGATATATTAGGACACAATCCGCAAAATGGGGATAGACCCAATGAAAATTCGCCATAGCAACACTACCTTTAAAGGAGTAACGCCAGGCCCAGGGGCTCACTGCACGGGCTCCCTGCTACTAAAGGTTATATTCGGCTTCCCTGATAACTCGCGTAGCGAACATTTAACCTTCCACATCGCTCCATTCCAAAGCGGTTATCAAGCACTACTTGGACGCGAAGCTTTTGCTCGCTTTAATGCAATACCGCATTACGCTTCCCTCACGCTCAAGATGCCCGGTCCACGTGACATCATTATAGTGAACGGAAATATTAAGCGATCTTTGTGCGCCGAAGAGAATGCGACTGCCTTGGCTGCCGCACACTAAAAACGGCCTCATCAACTAAAGCATTTGATAGGTCGTCAAGACCACGGACGCGGTTAGACGAGTCCAGCGCTGCTATATGTAATTTGTACCGGATTGATGGTCACACCCTCATTACAAATACAAGGGGGCTCAACGCGCGCAGACAAATGATCATCGTGCTACACCCGTCAAGGATACAGCACAACGGAGGCACAGGCGCAGACGTGCAGCAGGAACCCACTCCAAGGATTCTTTTTAGATTAAGACCCTGCGTGAACCTTTTTTACTGTCTCTTGTTGATACACATCCCTCGAATTCTCAGTGCAATTGAGAAGGATGCTGACGTCTTGGCATGTGGCCACGTCAGAATAATGCACGTATCTGGACACAAGGGGCTTCTTACAAAGGGCACTATTTAGGCTCGGTTTATACCATAAAGACCGAATACCTTAGGGAGTGTCCGGCGTCGCAAGTTTGGCCTTATATGCATCAACTCCGAATCATGTCTTTGGTCAAATGTTGGGTTTGCCCGGCTTCTATGTTTTGGTACCTTACGTTCCGCTCTATCGGCTAAGGTAACACTAGGAGAACTACTGCGATTGTGCCCCGGGTCATCTGGACGAGCACCTCAGTAGAGAAAGCCGAAAACTGACTGTCATGATATAGCGTGAGACTGGTCAACCACTCGATGACCTATCGGAATGTTAGAATTCCTTCGCCTTAACGAAGGGTCGTTTCCCGGCCAGGCATGTACGCACCCCGAATTCGGGAGAGTGCGGAGCCAACAGGGGCTATATAGTAGCCCCACCGTCAAACTCCTATGGCTAAGTGAAAGTGTTAAAGCATTATAGTCCGGTTGCCTCGTTCGCTGCGCTATCACCTCCTTAATAGGACCAAGACGTTGGGTTAAGTGTGAACACGCATCTTCTGCGAACACCTCCGCATTATATGCGTGGAGGCTGAAGCCGACGACTGCAATCTTTCAGGTTATACGCATGTATACATAAACGGCCGCACAGGAGGCACCATATTAATTTCAGGCAAAAGTATAAACATAGCCTTAATAAATTTCATAAAAACATTGTGTTTACAATGGGAATACATATCACTCAAACATAATATTCTTCGAGCACTGGGACTCCATCAAACGAGCACCCTCGAGAACCTCTTCGAAATAGTGCTCGGCAGCCACTCGGCCTATGGCCGAACCCTGCGCCGCAACAATGGTAGCATCCATCTCCGCCCAGTATGCTTTAACACGGTCAAGGGCCATCCGCGAGCCTTCTATCCACGCCGACCTCTTCATCGCGTTGATGTGCGGCACCGCACCAAGGAACTGCTGAACTAAGCTGAAATAGATGTTCGGCTTCGGCTTCTCCGGCCATAAATGATCTACGACGGACCTCATGGCAAGTCCGGACAACCTATTAAGTTCGGCCCATTCGGCTAGTTGATCAGTCAAGGGAAGCGGACGCTCTGGAACATTAAATTGCGACCAGAACAGCTTGTCCACTTCCCGATCGGACTGATCTCGGAAGTATTCAACTGCATCGACAGCGCTCGCCGCCAAGTCCATATGCGTCTGCCGAACTCCACAGCCGATCCAGAGGGGCATAACGCGGATCTCCGAACTTCCTCTGCAGCAGAAAGGGCTTCCCAGCCGCAATATCCCCAGCTTCGCGCAGCTCCTCCTTCTTCGCCCTCATAGCGGAGCGAGTGTCTTTGGTCGCCATCGTGGCCTTCTCAAGGTCCGCTGCCTTCACTCGGTTCTCTTCTTCAAGAAACTGGCAACGGTCGGCAGTGCCTTTTAATTCCACAGCCATCTTGGCCATTTTTTCTTTACTTTCACAATGGGCGGCCTTCTCAGCTCTTAACTCTTCGGCTGCCTTCAAAGCAGCCGCATTACTAACCCTCGCTTGTTCCTTGGCTCGGGCAAGTTCCGCTCGAAGGGTCTCCACGGTGGCAGCTCCGTCTGTAGTCACAACATATTAAAGATACTGGCATCATGTTGCTCTTATTATGTGACATTCACTAGGAAAACATTGCTTACCCTGTGACTCGTCAAGCCACCTGTTAACAAACTCGATGTCGGCGTCTGCCGCATCTAGTTGCCGCTTTAGTTCGGCAAACTCATGAGTCCGGCTAGCCACCGGAGCTCCCATTACCTGCACATTAAAGCGGTATGGTTATTGCCTGGAACTACGATCCTCTATTCGCCGCCGTTCTCGACGACAACCAGAGTCTCAGGGGCTACTATCTACACAGGGCACACTTAACATGTGCGATACTATCAAAAAGTATATCATTTCACGTACCTCAAAGCTCGTCAGTAGACTCATAAAAGCTTCATGCAATCCACTTTCGGCGGACGAAACTCTTTCCATCACCGTACCCATTAACGTACGGTGTTCCTCTGAGATGGTTGCTCGCCCCAACAGCTCCCTCCGTATGTCCGACCGCATACCAGACGGTACCTGACTCTTTTGTTTGCTCTCTTCAAGAGCCGGACGTTGAGGACTTCGGGTGGCTATAGGATTATCTTCTGGCCTCACCAAATCCGGAGAGGCCCTCCATGACGACACTTCAAGGTCGTCCGCTTCTTGAGCGGAGGAGTCCGGGAGAGGCGTTTCGCTCTCCATCATCTCCGGAAGAAGATCCCCCGAAGATGAGCTCTGCTGAGAAGGGCTAAGATCCGAACTGCAAGATAAACACTTCGGTTATTTTCCTCAGAGGAAAGGTAATATATCTTCACTATTGAAGTACTTTCTAATTACTTACAGCTCGTTGGAGGGCTGATCCTCGCGCGGACTTTGTGCGGCAAACGCACCCCCAAGGCAGGACCCTCTAGTGGGGATTTCTTCTCCCGTTTGGAAGCCTCGGTTTCCAGATCTTCAGAGGCAGTCCTCTTCCTTCCCCGAAGTGAGAGAAGGTCGGATTCTTCTCCTTGGTTGTCCTCCTTCACGGAGGCGCTCATTCCCTCGGTTGGAACTGGCAGCGATGGGGGCCTGCTTCCACCCATATTATTCCCCCTTGTATCCTCCTTCGAGGGCTCCAGGCAAGGTGCGAGCTCGAGCATCTTTTCCAGCACCGGATTTTCCAAGCCCTCAAGGAGGGGGGCCGAACACCGGATCATTTTCGCCTTTGTTAGCCAGTCCTGGTCAAAGAGCAATCTCTCAGAAATAACGTCATGAATAAAAGACAGTGTGTTCGGCTAGAGGATTACTTACTTGTTCGGTGGCGCGGTTGCTACTCAGGCCCACGTCCTCGGTAGTATCCGGACACTCTATTTGAGGTCGGAAGAATGACTTGTACATTTCCTCGCGCGTCAGGCCGAGGAAATTCGGAATAGCCCGCGATCCTTCTGGGTTGAACTCCCACAAGCGAAGGGGCCGGCGTTTACAAGGCTGGACTCGACGAACTAGCATAACTTGTATTACCACAACCAAATTAAAATCTCCCTCAAAGAGATCGTGAATGCGGCTTTGCAGTATAGGCACGTCCTTGGCTGGACCCCAGCTTAGACCTCTGCTAATCCATGACATCAGTTGTGGTGGGGGGCCTGAGCGGAAAGCGAGGGCAGCCGCTCACTTGGCACTTCTGGGAGCCGTGATGTAAAACCACTCATGTTGCCATAATCCGGACACCTCTGGAAAGGAACCTTTCGGCCACGGAGCTTCGGCCATCTTGCTTATTGGCGCGCCTCCGCACGCCGCATGTTGCCCCTCGATCATCTTTGGCTTCACTTCAAAGGTCTTGAGCCACAGGCCAAAGTGAGGGGTAATGTGGAGGAAGGCCTCACACACGACAATAAATGTCGAGATGTGGAGAAAGGAGTCCGGGGCTAGATCGTGGAAATCTAGCCCTTAATAAAACATCAAGTCTCTGACAAAGGGATCCAGAGTAAGGCCTAGGCCTCGAAGGAAGTGGGAGATGAACACAATGTCTTTGTTGGGTTCAGGAGTAGGGACAACCTGCCCTCGGGCAGGCAGCCGATGCAAAACCTCGGCGGTCAGGTATCTGGCCTCCCTCAACTTCTTGATGTCTTCTTCCGTAACGGAGGAGGGCATCCATCGGCCTTGAAGGCTAGATCCGGACATGATTGAAGGTTCGGAGTGAAGGAAATATGCCCTAGAGGCAATAATAATGTTATTATTTTATTTCCTTATATCATGATAAATGTTTATTATTCATGCTAGAATTGTATTATCCGGAAACATAATACTTGTGTGAATACATAGACAAACTAAACATCACTAGTATGCCTCTACTTGACTAGCTCGTTAATCAAAGATGGTTATGTTTCTTAACCATAGACATGTGTTGTCATTTGATTAACGGGATCACATTATTAGGAGAATGATGTGATTGACATGACCCATTCCATTAGCTTAGCACCCGATCGTTTAGTATGTTGCTATTGCTTTCTTCATGACTTATACATGTTCCTATGACTATGAGATTATGCAACTCTCATTTGCTGGAGGAACACTTTGTGTGCTACCAAACGTCACAACGTAACTGGGTGATTATAAAGGAGCTCTACATGTGTCTCCAAAGGTAGATGTTGGGTTGGCGTATTTCGAGATTAGGATTTGTCACTCCGATGTCGGAGAGGTATCTCTGGGCCCTCTCGGTAATGCACATCACATAAGCCTTGCAAGCATTGCAACTAATGAGTTAATTGCGAGATGATGTATTACGAAACGAGTAAAGAGACTTGCCGGTAACGAGATTGAACTAGGTATTGAGATACCGACGATCGAATCTCGGGCAAGTAACATACCGATGACAAAGGGAACAACGTATTTTGTTATGCGGTCTGACCGATAAAGATCTTCGTAGAATATGTGGGAGCCAATATGAGCATCTAGGTTCCGCTATTGGTTATTGACCGAAGACGTGTCTCGGTCATGTCTACATTGTTCTCGAACCCGTAGGGTCCGCACGCTTAAGGTTTTGATGACAGTTATATTATGAGTTTATGAGTTTTGATGTACCGAAGTTAGTTCGGAGTCCCGGATGTGATCACGGACATAACAAGGAGTCTCGAAATGGTCGAGACACAAAGATTGATATATTGGACGGCTATATTCGGACATCGGAAGTGTTCCGGGTGATTTCGGAGAAAACTGGAGAGCCGGAGGGTTACCGGACCCCCCC
>NC_041388.1:428178168-428186977 GCF_002162155.2 Triticum dicoccoides
GTAATGGGCCATATGGGCCTTAGTGGAGAGAGAGAGGGGCAGCCAGGGTGGGCCGCGCGCCTCCTCCCCCCTGGTCCGAATTGGACTAGGAGGGGGGGCAGCGCCCCCCTTTCCTTCTCCCTCCCCACTTCCTTCCCCCTCCTAGTAGGAGTCCTACTCCTACTAGGAGGAGGACTCCTCCTTGGCGCGCCATAGGGCCGGCTGGCCTCCTCCCCATGCTCCTTTATATACGGGGGCAAGGGGCACCCCTAGACACACAAGTTGATCCACGTGATCGTTTTCTTAGCCGTGTGCGGTTCCCCCTTCCACCATAATCCTCGATAATATTGTAGTGGTGCTTAGGCGAAGCCCTGCGACAGTTGAACATCAAGATCGTCACCACGCCGTCGTGCTGACGGAACTCTTCCCCGATACTTTGCTGGATCGGAGTCCGGGGATCGTCATCGAGCTGAACGTGTGCTAGAACTCGGAGGTGCCGTACGTTCGGTGCTTGGATCGGTCGGATCGGGAAGACGTACGACTACTTTCTCTACGTTGTGTCAACACTTCCGTTGCCAGTCTACGAGGGTACGTAGACAACACTCTCCTCTCTCATTGCTATGCATCACCATGGTCTTGTGTGTGCATAGGAAATTTTTTGAAATTACTACATTCCCCAACATGGAGCACCTGACCTGGGCTTTGGGTGTTAGAACTCGAGGCGGGGGAAGGATTCGATTGAGCACGGGAGGGAAAAAGTAAAAGTCTTATCCCTTTATAAAAAGGGTGAATATCAAGCGTCCTCTCCGCGGCCGTTTGGACTTGCCTATAATCTAGGAGTCCTAGACACGGTTGGGTTACCCATGACCGTATTAATGAGAATCCCGTAATTTTGGGAACACAATCTCTGTTTTGACAAGACGTGTTAAGAAACCGCCTCGCGTTATGTGCGGAGCTGGTTGAGGAAAAACGGTTCGAATAAGCACCGGGCCATGGCATGATGTCATGTTGCCAAAATGTGTCAGCAGATTAAATATTTGTGGAAATATTATTCTCTTTACGGTGGTATGTGGAACTTGTTTTGCAAGGTCGGACACTATCCTTATATTCAAAATTCTTCCGTGGTGTATTCGGAGGAGGAACCCACCTTGCAATGCCGAAAATAATACTGCGCGCTGGACTCATCGTCATTGAAAGCCTGGTTCAGGGGCTACTGTGGGAGTCCTGGATTAGGGGGTCTCCGGACAGCCGGACTATCTCTATTGGCCGGACTGTTAGACTATGAAGATACAAGATTGAAGACTTCGTCTCGTGTCCGGATGGGACTCTACTTGGCGTGGAAGGCTAGCTAGGCAATACGGATATGGATATCTCCTCCTTTGTAACCGACCTTGTGTAACCCTAGCCCTCTCCGGTGTCTATATAAACCGGAGGGTTTTAGTCCGTAGGACACAACAACTACAACATACAATCATACCATACGCTAGCTTCTAGGGCTTAGCCTCTCTGATCTCGTGGTAGATCTATTCTTGTACTACCCATATCATCAATATTAATCAAGCAGGACGTAGGGTTTTATCTCCATCAAGAGGGCCCGAACCTGAGTAAAACATTGTGTCCCCTGCATCATGTTACCATCCGGCCTAGACGCACAGTTCGGGACCCCCTATCCGAGATCCGCCGGTTTTGACACCGACAGACACAAACTCCCACAGACCCTACGCCGGCGCGGGGTCGAACGTCATCGAGGTAGGGAGAGACATTTTTATCACACAACATTGGCACCTGATTTCCCCACTGCGTGGTGAGGAGTGTCACCACAATATCAAAAAAACACTCATCGCTAAAAAGGATTAAAAAAACTCCACCCTCACCGCCGACTGAGCGAGCCTCACCAATGTCCTCTTGTTTAGAAATCTTGTTCCCTTTCTTGATCAAACAAGGTAGCTTTATTGCTCAGTAATAGTATTACAATCATCGGCGATTAACTCTGCCACGAGTTGTCATCTGACAGCGGTCACGCTGCTACAATGAGCATGCCGCCACCGGCAGCCACCATCCTCGCGCCACCGGGCCCCTCGCACGCCCGACGTCTCCGCCCTGGCGGCTCGTCGCCCCGTGCCAACCACCACCGAGGAGAGGAGAGAAGGTGCCCCACCGCCAGCCACCGTGAGGGTGTTACCTTGGCAGCCTCGGCCGACGACGTTGGCGAGGAAGGAAGGGGGTTGCCTGTAGTGAGATCTAGCGTCATCGCCCGAGTCACCTACGGGGGAACACCGCGGGGACTAGTGTGAGCATGATTTTTCAAAATCTTTTAGACCGCAAGTTGGAATGCCGAGCTGATTGCGCTGATGAACTGAAGGTTGTCTGTTATCTTCACTTACACGCAACAAAATTTCAGGAGATCAAGTCTAGCTAAGCAGAACTAGTCCACAAGTAAAGTCACTATTTAAAAAAATATGTTTGAACCAAACACCACCGATAGCCTACACCTTGAGAGATCACTTGGTGGACAAAAAATCCTTGACAAATGCGTGCTCGAGATATTTGTCGTCTAGAATCTAGCAAAGAGACCCGGATAAAATTCACGCACTTGTTTTTTTGTTGTAGTTTTAATTCAGGAGTAATTTAACATAAGACGAGATTTCCCTTAGTAAAGCGTTGGCAGCCCCTACCTAACAAACAACTATCTGCATTAACACAGGTCCATTTCAACAAATTAATGGTGTTATTACTATTACATGTTATGTGTGCTATTCATTCAGTTGCGTGGGTATGTCAAGCTACACACATGAAAAATTCTTCTCTTAAAAAGTTATGGGTGTCGATGTGACTACACAATCTAAAAATATTTGCACAAATATGGACATCACGCTGAGGAGTAACTTGTTTGGCAGTATTCTTCAGAGTGGTTTTCTTGTTAAGCCTCAAAATAGCCCTACTGTGAATGATTATCCCGTGAAACTCCGCCTATACCACAAGGGATCAAACCTATTTATCTTCCCGGGATTTTAAAGGTAGTAGTACAAGTATGTTTAGCTCTGGGATAAGCACATTTTTAGAAGCGCCTATGTCTTAGTTGATTTAAAATTTACAAATTCTCAGTTGACTTTACCAAAAAAATCAAGCAGATTTGAAAAAAGTTCAACATAAATATTGTTCCTACGTAAGACTATTACTACAAAAACCATAGGTTCTAGTTTATTTTTGAACTGTAACTGCCCCAGGATTCTAACCGTAGTCTTTTCTTTTTTTGCAAACACACAAAAGCTGTGTGCGTCGATGTATTAGAAGAAGAATATGTCCATCAAGTGTAAAAGGAAGTAATATTGTCTCAATATACCTCATGCATATCTACAATAATGTTCACCGTGCTGTACATTTTGTTCATCCAGTGGTAAAAAAAAGTATTTTTTCCTCTCAAAGTTAAACATTAACGTTGAATTGTGCACGTATCTCGACATCGGATAAATGGTCCTTGACGTCCGCCGAGAACTAAGTAATTCTTTGTCAACTGGGATTAGCAAAATCCGATAATTCTTTTTTCTAAGATAGATTTTTTAGAATAAACTGCTTTATTCGGATAAGAACCATACAATTGTAGTTTTAAATAACAGACTTCGCAAGACAGGAAAATAACAAGCCCTAACACCGATGATTTGCTTTTGACGAGAACAAGACATTTTTGTCAAATATATGTTTTCTCATATATGTTTTTGTCAAATATATGTTTTGATGTCTATGTTTTTGTACGCGTTATATATTTTACTTATACACCCAAAACATTTTTCTATAGATATTTAACATCCTTTTGAATGACAATAACATCTGTGTACACTGTATAAACTTAAAAAAATTCATGTACATGTTTTTGAAATGCATGAGCATTTTGGAAATGCAACAACCATTTTATTAAAGCTGTCAACATTTTTTAAAGTTACGCTAACAAAATAATTACACTGTGTTAAAAAAATTTAAATTCTTTTTTTTATTTTTTTGAAGTAAATTAAGTTTTGGAATATATGTAAAGTATTTAAAATATAGACAAAAGTAAAACAGAAAAACGAAAGAGTGAAGAAACGTTGAAAAAAGGAACTATGTGAAAGTTAGGCCGGCCCATACTTGAGGCTGGGAATACTGGGCCATCTCAGGCCCGGCCCTGTCGGCCCACCCAGGCCCGGCCCTAAAATCCAGGGCCTAGGCCCGATGGGCTTGTCCGTGGGCCAGGCTTGGGCCTGAGTTTTGAGCCCATCAACAGGGCCTGGACGGGCTTGGGCTTGGCATATTGGCATTTTAAGGAAGAGGCCCGACCCACGGCCCTAAGCGCTAAGGGCTTTTCAGGGCTTTTTATGAGATGGGCCGAGCTTGGGCTTGAAAAGTAGGCCCGATGATAGGGCCTGGGCCTTAGTTTTCTGTCATGGGCTTTTTTAGGCCCGGCCCAAGCCCGGCCCGGCCCGGCCCATGGCCAGATATAGGCCTCGCTATATGTGAGACCTGGTCGCGCCATGAGTCTCACTTGTTAGCCTCGCATCTTCTTTCCCCACTCTTCTTCCTCCCGCCCGCCCTCTCTTCTGCATCCTCCCTGTCATTGATGCTCCCCTCCTCTAGCTCCATGTGGGCGACCCCACCCAGCCCCTTCTCCATGTGACATAATGTCACTGCAAGTTTTGAAGTGCCACTAGACTGTTAATATCCATACGTAGCGGATATCATACGCACATGGACAAGGTATGGGCATAATTTTATACCCACGGGTAATATCCATACTCTATCCGTTAAGTCAAGAATAGGTCTCTATACCCTATCTGTCAAGTCAAGAATAGGGCACGAGTAGTCTTTATACATGGATATATCCATACCCTACCCGTTTATACTGACATGTGAATCCTACCCGTGATTCACAAGTGTACCTAGGTGAAAGTTGTGTCGTGTGCTTACGAACCTATGTTAAATTTGTCACCAATTGTCAATTTGAATTGAGATAATTGTCATGTACTCATCTATCTATTATTGAGTTGAGATCAATGGATTTTTTTGCCAAATGTGTTATAAATGAATGCAAATTTGTGAATAACTTGTGTACTGTTTGATCTACCCGTTGGGTACCCAATGGATTTGGGTACCCGTTGGGTATAGGTACGGGTAAAATTTCATACCCATGGGTACAGGTATGGGTAGTGTTTTGTACCCATTAACTAAATGTGTATCACCCGTAAAAAAAACTAAATGCGTATGGATATGGTATTGCTCTATCCGTCCCATACCTTACTCATTGCCGGACACAGCTTCGGTGCCTTAAAAGGCACCTGCCTTTGGGTCATTGACATATGAGCCAGTCATCTGTTGGGCTCACATGTCATAGACATAAAGATAGATGCCTTAAGGCACCGAAGCATCGTCCCTCATTGCCATCCTTAGACAGGGGTGGCAGACATAGCAGGATTGCCGCCGTCAGGACGAGGAGGCCGAGGGACAGATTTTATTTATTTCATCGCTGTTACGCAGCAAAGCATAGCGCATTTGGCACGCCCCAGCCACTAGTGGTGTTCGGCCATTGTTGCTGTTGCGAGACTCCGTCCAGCGACACAACAGCTTACAGAAGTTCAACCATAAAACAAACAAAGCACCAGCCACCACGGTTCATTCACTGATCACCAGCCAGACGGAACAGATGCGGGAGCCGGCAAGGACGCGCGGCGGAACCCTGCAGAAGGCCGGCCTTCTCGTAGCAGCCCACGCTGTCCGAGAGCGTCTCCTCCAGCTTCCTCGGCTTCCAGCCCAGACCCTTCAGCTTCTGCGATGACAGCGGCGCTTTACGGTCCACGTCAACGAATCTGTAAAAAGCAGAGCAAGGTTTCTTCAGATCATGAACTGGCTGCCGGGTAATTGTGCAGTGTGATAAGTTCTGACCGAGCAAACGTGAGAGGTGAGATAACCTACTTGTTCACATAGCTGTACTGTGGGTACATCTTCCTCAGCAAGTCCACCAAGTCCTTTGCGCAGATGCTATTCGGCGAACAAATGTATCTCCCAGATGATTCTGGCTTCTCGTACACAAGCAGCAAGGCGTCCGCCACGTCACGGACGTCTACAATGTGCCACAGCTTGTTGCTCATCACGTCAGGGCCTCCTGTGAATTGTGACACAATGTACCAGTTAATGGAGTCTACCATGTGACACAATGTTGCAATAACAGATTTCTGCCGTGTGCGACGGCAAGAATAAGGCGGGAGAACTAGGGCCCCATCTCAAAAAAAAAAGAAAAAAAGAAGAAGGAAAACTATCATTTATTTCAGGACTACTCATTTTCCAAAAGCTTACTTCAACAACACGCCAAAGGTGCCGCTTCAACAATTCTAGCATGGAATTTGGCATTGTGTGCTTCTGTCAATCGCTGTTCAGTGCATAATATCGACAATGAATGCGGTATCAAATGCGCAGGCACATGCAACAGGTTGTAAAGGATCAGCTTATGGATGGATGCCCTCATCTCACAGCTGTAGAGCATCATACAAAGGCATAGCAGCTATCGTTGAAAAAAAATACAGAGGACAAACAGGTGCCAAGAGAGGAACCTAGTTATCATCTGCAAACAAGAAGTTCTAGATAATGACCAGTGCCAAAACAAAATTGGACTTCTCCACTGATTGAATTTAAAGAGCAGATCGATATAACAACAGGGACTATCAATGTGATTGATCCCATCTATATCTAACAACAGGAACTATCAGCATGATCTCATCTATATCTAACAGCAGATAGCCGTATGATCCACATCCAAAAGTCTTTTGGTTGGACATATGGAATACATTCATTCCTCAAATGGTAGATAGACTTGGATTAAACCAACTTGCCAAGTCAAACATGATATTTATTAATGTGAAATTTCAGGCAATAAAAGAGAACAGATGGACAGAGATCAGTATTACCATTAATAACATAGATTAAGAATTTGCTACTTGTATTCACAGTTGGCTGCAACAATGGGCCAAAAACTAAAGGAGGGCAAAGCGTAACAACGTTTAATCCATGTTTCTCTGAATATTCCAAGGATGCCTGTTCAGCCACAATCTTGGCGACAGAATACCAGTCCTGCAAGCACAAATTAGTAAAGGTCACAATTTAGTCTTTGTGGAAATTATCTCTGGGAAGACTTTCTTTGTTGAGAACACATATCAATACAGTGAACCAGAGAAAAAAAATGACTCGCGTGAAAAGTAGTCATGTGTGCCCACCAATGAATTGTGATGTATACATAGTGCTTTGGTATTTTTCTTTACTAAATAGTATCTCTAACCTCATTCTCCTGGCAGAAGTCTTTGTCTGACCAGCTACTCTCATCTTTGAGTCTGTCTTGAGGCCAATTCGGGTTAAAATCAACAGCAGCATTGGATGACAAGACAATAACCTTCTGAACCTTCATAGCTGAGCAGGCCTTCAGCACATTTGAAGTACCTTTCACAGCAGGAGCCAATACTCACAAATGCATTTAAACTGTGGTGAGAAAAGTACTAGCAATTCTACAGTGTTCAACACTCACAATAGGTATAATTCACAATGCTGCTTTACCATCAATACAAGTTCAGTATACTGTACCAAAATAATGTAGCTACAGCAGCACATGAACTGATTTTACGACAACAAAGAATTAGTTGGAACGAACACCTGCCTCAGGATCAACAATCTTATCTTCAGGCACCGGTGTGGCGAGGTGGAAGACCCCCTCACACCCCTCAAACGCACGTGTTAGCGTGTCGTAGTCGAGCACATCGGCCTTGAACAGGTGCAGATTCTCCCGGGCTTCGTCCATCTGCTTGAGGTGGACATTCTTGGGGTCACCTGAAAGAGCATTCAGACATTAATCAGAACACTGTACTTACCCGTGGACTAAGCACTTTGTTTTATCCATTCGCTTTCGCCCAGGATCAATTAAAACCTGCTTTCTTCATGCGGACACGGAACTCCGATTGATTAACATTTAACAACCATGAATGAATGCAAAGAACATAACGACACAGAACATTGGTTCACATTTTTCAACTATGAATGAATGCAAAGCTCATCTAGACACGGAACTCTAATTGATTTACGACTATGGATGAATGAATGCAAATCACATCTATGACACGGAACTGAATCAACTGCAATCGCAAGGGGGGCCGGTTGCGCAGGCGTGAGGCGAACTGCGTCCGTACATGGGTCGCGGAGGGTGGCGTGGACGGCATAGCCGCGGGAGAGGAGCAGCTTGACGAGCCACGAGGCGATGAACCCGCCGCCGCCGGTCACGCACAGGCGCCGCGGCGGTGCCATCTTCCCTTCGTCCTGCCCGCCGCCGCCGCCACCAGTGCACTGTGACAGCGAGCTCACCGAGATGTGCGCAGCAAATGGCTAAAGTAATCGTAGCACTAGCAGCCTGACGTGGAAATCGATTAGGAAATCCGCGCCGAAACAAAAACGGATTTGGACTCGTCCGGGAGAGCGGTGCGGAGAGGAACAAAAACACGTGGAGGGAGCGGTGGAGCAGACACGCACCTCGCGGCCACCTGTTCCCTTCTCCGACGACGACGACGCCGCCGCCGTCGCTTGGACTGCGGGGTTCCTGGGGTCAAGAACGCCGTCGCCATCGGAACCATTTTTTTACAGCGCCACCGCCGGTCGATGTTTTTTGTTTGTTTGTTTGAGGCAACCGCTGGTCGACGGCTGCGAAGCCACGGCCCAGCACAGCCCATCCACGTGACTGGGCCGAGCTTATCAATCTCGGGAAAGGAGGAGGAACCGGAGACGGGCTAGTGGCCCGCTGCTGAAGATAACCATGAAGCTTTCCTTTTGT
>NC_041388.1:428187421-428216327 GCF_002162155.2 Triticum dicoccoides
ACCATTGTGTTCATCTAAAAAAAACTTTGTGTTTGTTCGGTCAGAATGCAACGTTTTTTTTGTCCAGTAAAAAAGAATGCAATGGTTTTACACAGAGAAAAATGCAACTTCCATGGACAACGAAAACAGCATGTATCAAAATGCAACTCCTTGTGAAGGTTAGCTTGAAGTGGGGTCCTCCAAGTTCTACATGGGTGAGGGGATTGGGGTAAAGTGGGGATTGAACTCTTTCAAACCGAAGGGGTCGATGGGTTCCGGATAGATAAGTAAAATTGAGGTGAAGTGGGGAGTGAACTCATCATCACCACCGCCAACTACAAATTATAAGGTACTCCCTCCATAAAGAAATAAGAGCGTTTAGATCACTAATTGTGTGATATAAACGCTCTTATATTTTTTTTTACATGGGAAATAGTAGAGGTACTTGAGCTACAAAGTTTAGAAACTTAATGGGAAAAAACGTAGTTTGGAACTTGTAATATTTTTTCAAACGTTCCACATGTAGGTGTGAAAGGCGCTTGAAGCCAAAGGCCTTGGCTGAAGACACGAACAAAGGGAATGTCAGATGCAGTCCATGGAATATACATATGTGCCTACCTTCCTACTACTCTCCCTGTTTCGAAATAATTGAAGTTCTAAGTTTGTTCTAAATCAAACTTGATTAAGTTTGATTAAATCTATGGAAAAATATGCTAAAATATAACACCGAATAAACATAATACGACTATAGATATATTTCATTAAAAATCTCAAGAGACTAATTCCATGTTTTAGATGTTAATATGTTTTCATAGACTTGGTCAAACTTCAACAACTTTGACTTGGGACAAATCTAGGACTTCAGTTATTTTGAAATGGATGAACCAGTAGCTAGCTAAATGCGGGTATCTACTAAAAGAACTAATTAAATGGTGTACCATGTTGTAACAGGTTAGAGCAACTCTAACAGAATCGTCATATGTGTCATCGCTATATGAGATATAGAGTGCGCTTCAATAATAATACGGAGCCTGCCAAAGGCGGTACGCAGTTCAGATGTTAATATATCTGCTAGTAACACACACACACACAGACACACACACATGCACCCAGGAGCACGCACATGTGACACATATGTCTGGCGTCGAGGCATCTCAACGCGCCAACGGCCACCCAAGCTGACGAAGAATGAGAAAAAAAAAATCTTTCTCGCCTGAATCAAACAATAATTAAATATTTGAACTTGATTTAAAAAATTTAAATTACATTAAGCTTTAGGTGGCGCACCCAAAGATTTCATTGGATGCTCCACCTAATGCTTAGTATAATTATAACTGAAGCTTCACCCAGACCCCGCTCGTCTCTGAGAGTGGCTGTGAGCAGAGGGGGAAATGGAGGTCGTGGACGGCTAGGAGGAAGTGGAGGTTGTGGGCTATGGACGGTGCGGTTATAAGCTCATGGGCTAGATTTGAAACAATCTTCATAAAAATACATTGATCCAAGTCTATATGATGACTTTGTTAAAGCGGCATTTTTAACCAAAATAGTAATATCATGTTTATTTGATGAAACAGTGTTTGATCTTTCCAGATCCGACCGACGTATGGTGAACACGCACAAGTTTTAAATGCACAAATTACATGTTGACAAGATACGATAGTAGGTGGCCCTAGCATCCTCTTATAGACTTAGTCAAATTTAAACAACTTTGACTTGGGACAAATTCAAGACTTTAGTTATTTTGAAACGGATAACTATGAGAGCGGTTGTGGGCGGAGGGGGGGAATGGAGGTTGTGGGCAACAGAAGGAAGTGGAGGTCGTGGGCTATGGACGGTTGGGTTACAAGCTCACGGGCTAGATTTGATGCAACCTTCATAAATTATATTGATCCAAGTTTTTAACCAAATCTATAATGTCGATGCTTATTATGCCGAGCGAGCATACAGGGACTTTGCTAGAGAGTTCATCTTACCTGGCCTGCGAAACAGTGGTTGATCTTTCCGGATCCGACCGACGTACAGTGAACACGCACAAATTGTAAATGCTCAAATTACGTGTTCAGAAAGACACGCTAGTAGGTGGCCCTAGCATACATCGTCGTCATGCTTTGGCCGCTCTACGATAAAAATGTGCTCCTATATAGCTACTGTTATGAAGCATGGTGCCGTTAACCATACTCTGTGGAGTGATCCGACATCACACTTGTTGGCTTCATCGACCGCTCGTTGTCGCCTTCACCGCAAGGCAGGGACGCAACAGGACCTCGATGGCAGTGGCTCCTTGTGGAATCCACCGACGCGTACGTGTTACTTCGCCCTCGCTTCGCGCGCGTCCCTCTGCAAACGTAGCGTCCCAACGCGGCCAAACGCAGTCTAAACAAAAAAAAGCACGTACTACTAGTAGTACGTGTCAGCAGCACCGCTGTAAGTGAGTTGTACCGCTATCAAGGCTCCGAGAGTAGCCCGTACTGTACGTGCGTAGGCGTGACGGCGACGGCCGGCCTATCGAGCTTAGCCGCCGGCCGGTGCGCGCGCGGCGGTGGTACTCAGCTCGTACAGTAGGTCACTCATTAAAATCCTCCCGTCGTGTTTCGATCGCCCCCGGCCGGCCGGCCGTCGCTCCAACTGCCCACGGCATTTTGTCCACCGACGGCCACGTGCACGCACGCATGTCCCCGGGCCTGATATGGCGCGCGCTTGGTCGGTGTGGCCATGCAGCGCCGAGTCCGCCGGCCCACTGAATAGTAGACTGGTATCCGTTTCTCCATCGATGCGTGCATGCGCATGAGTACCGAGGCCAACCCCAACGCGCGAACCTCAAACGATTCAGCCGCGTTCGTTTAGCGGCAAACGGAGAGAACAAGTCATCCAACGTGCGGTCACAAACGGACCATCGTTTGTTTTTTATCCGTTTTTATCATTTCCGGCTTAAAGTTGAATCATGTTTGCGGTCAAACGGACATGTGTGGACGGGACTTAGTCCCTCTGGCCTGTCAGTCGGGGACACAACCACTTTTCTCTTCCCCGTCTCTTTCCTCTGCCCTTCGGTCGTCACCGCCATCCCCGTTCCCGACCACGTTGCCTTCCATCAAGGCCACCCCCACAACCATGCCATGTCATAGCCGTCCCACACCCGCGTTTCAGTTGAGTTTTTTGCCAGCGTTCGTGGTTCCTTGTTGGCTGTGGGAGAGAGGCTACAGTCGCAGGCGCCGACCCTTGACCTCAACAACTTCCGGCAGGCGCTCCACTGCCCCAGGCCGCCGCCCCACCGACACCAGCCTTGCTTCGTTGCATCGACTCGCTCTCTTTCCAGCCGCGTCTCCAGCACGACTGTAAGGTGTTCGACGCGTTGCTCCCAAGGTATCATGGATAGCGGGGATGAATTTTTCTTTCACAATTTCATTTGTTCATCGGATGATGAAGACATTGTGGCGGCTGCATTGGTCGTCCACGACCAGGAAGCGCCCTCGATTCAAGGGATCAATCCCTGGCCATGTTCCGGCCTTGAACCGCAATATGAAGAGAGGCCACACCTTTCTCTATGCCGATTACTTTGAGAATAGCGCACTCTTCAAACCACACAAATTTCGCCGTCGCTTTTGTATGGCGAGACATGTGTTAAACCGTATTCGGGAGGGAGTGGTAGCAATGGCCCTTATTGTGAGTGCAAAGAGGATGCCGTTGGCAAGCTTGGCTTCTCTTCTTACCAAAAAATGCATTGCGGCTATCCGCATGCTTGCGTATGTAATTCCTGGTGATCTTGTGGATGAGTATGTTCGTATGAGTGAGTCCACGTGCTGTCAATGTATAGTTTCTGCAAAGCCATAGTGGTAGTGTTCGGCCCTGAGTATCTGAGAGAGCCAACTGCGGTTGATACATAGAGGTTGTTGACGATCAATACTAAGAGGGGCTTTTCGGGCATGCTTGGTAGTATTGATTGTATGCACTGAAAGTGAAGGAACTATCCATTTGCTTGGCAGGGGCAGTACAAGGGGCATGTGAAAGGTGCTACTGTCGTACTTGAAGTGGTGGCTTCACAGGATCTGTGGATATGACATTTTTTCTTCGACATGGTTGGTCTCACAATGATATCAGTGTTCTTCAGCGATCTCTAGTGTTTGCAAGGCTTGCAGAAGGCCACTCCCAGAAGGTCAACTTTGAGGTCAATGACCACCAATACAACAAGGGATATTACCTTGCTGATGATATCTATCCACAATGGCCCACTCTTGTCAAGACCATATACCCAATCCGCAAGGAGAAAAGAGAAAGAAGTTTGCCCAAATGCAGGAGAGTGCTAGGAAGGATGTGTAGCGTGCTTTCGGCATGCTTCAGTCTCGATGGGGTATCGTTCGAAACCTTGGATTGACATGGAGCACTTATAAGATTTGGAAGGTGACGACTGATTGTGTGATCATGCATAATATGATCGTAGAGGATGACCGTGATAAAAGCATCTATGACCAAGGGTTTTATTTTCAAGGTGAAAATATTGAGCCTGAGCAGCCACCTCCTACAATCTTCGAACACTTTGTTCATTTTTATCGTGAATTACGTGTTTGGCATACTCATGTCCAGCTCCAGAATGACTTGGTTGAGCACATGTGACATTACATTGGCAACCAATAGATTTATCGGTTACCTTTCATGCAAACTAATTTCGGTTGGGTTGTAAAGACTATTCTATATCTGTTTTTATTTCGATTGGGTTGTAATAAACTATTGCGAATGTGAAACTATTTGCTATGTTTCATTTGAACTATTACGCTTTGTGTTGGGCGCACGAATGAGATGCGGCCGAAATATGGTCGCGTGTTAGACGCACCGCAACCGCATCCAGAAGTTTGACCGGACAAGGCCTCATTGCCACCTTTAAGCGAACGAAAAACAAACGAAACGAATGTCCACTTGGAATCACATGTTGGAGTTGGCCTGAGGGCATGGCCGTGCAGCGCCACGGGTCCACGCTCCACAGCCTTTGCAGTGAGTAGAGCACACTCATGCGTGCGTGCACAATTATTGGGCATGGGAAACTAGATCGATGGACCAGGTTGCATGAAATGGGAAGGATGGATGGGAGTTACGTGCATACTCTCACGGACACACAGTAGTGCCGTTCAATTAAGCTCTGTGCATGTTTGTACGTACGTGTCTGAAGCCGCGTCAGTGTCGCCGTCAGGCACCCTGCTCCGGAGCATGGGGGCGATTGATCTTTGTCGTGAACACACACGTATACACGCGAACATTGCCGAAGGCAATTAAGAGGCGCTGAGAGCGATCAGGTACCATCGGCGTTCGATCGATTGTCCAACATTTCGGGGAGGCGAATCTCGATGACGGATTCGGCTTGCCTGCTTCATTTTCATGTTTCTATCCGTGCTTCTACTTTATTTTACGGTTGTCTTTTCTCTTTTTTCCTTTTTAATCTAATCATTTTTTCCCTGATTTTAAAGGGATGGGGCGGGGAGCAGACAAGTCTCGTCCCTCGACGACATGTTACACCGATCCTACACAGCATTGACATGCTAGCTACTGACTGATACTTCCTTCATACCTAAATACAAGTCTTTTTAGAAAATTCAATACAAATCACATACGAATGCATATAGACATATCTTAAAGTATAGATTTACATATTTTACTTCGTATGTAGATTTTATTAAAATCTCTAAAGAAACCTCTTCTTATTTTACTTCGTATAGTGTTTCCTCTATTTCCGTACTTCAATTTTGACAATAAATTTAAGCAACGAGACCGACTACGGCGTTAGCAAAAATTATATTAGTGAATTTGTATTTAAAAGAAGTTTTTTAATTATATAATTTTTTTCTTCCGTCGTAATCGGTCTTGTTAGCTAAATTTATGGTCAAAATTAGACCTCGAAAAACGTAGGCACATTATATTTAATGGAACGGAGAGAGTAGATACGGCAGGCCTGTGCATTAACTGATGGTGTGCGCACTGTACTACTGCGTACATGAAGGACACGACCACACCATTCATGCATGCATGTGCACTCCACACAGTTGCACTATTGTATCGTATGGTGCACAGTGGGAATGTCGAATGCAATCCATGGAATATACGTATGCGCCGACCTTCTTACTACCTCCCCTATTTCAAAATAATTGAAGTTCCAAGTTATTTCTAAGTCAAACTTGAGTAAGTTTGATTAACTCTATAGAAAACATGCTCTGAAATATAACACCAAATAAACATAATATGCTATATACTCCTATATTTCATAAAAATCTCAAGAGAATAATTTGATATTCTAAATGTTAATATATTTGTATAGACTTAGTCAAACTTAAATAACTTTAACTTGGGACAAATCTAGGACTTCAATAATTTTGAAAACAGATGAACTAACAGCTAGCTAATTGCCAGTGTAGGCTAACAAACTAATTAAACGATGTACCATGTGGTAGTAGGTTAGGGCAACTCTAGAAGAGTCGTCATATGTGTGGTTGCCATATGAGATATAGAGTACGGAGCCCGCCAAAGACGTTGCGCAAATTCAAAATCCTTCAAAAAAATCCATGTAGGCTCTACTTATCGTTGACCAGAAAGTTTTTTCCTCAATTCCCCATATACAGTTTGATGTGTAATCTGCTAGTAACATGCACACAAGCACATATCTCTTGCACAACACACATGAATCAACCCGCACACGAAGCGCACACGCGCACATCTGCCTGGTCGTCGATGCATATCGGAACACGGCAGCGGCCTCCCAAGCTGACGAAGAATAAGAACTATTTCTTCCTCATCCGAATCAAACAATAACGGAAGCTTCGAACTTGATTTTATATTTGATTAAAATTATATTAAGCTCTTGGTGGTGCACCCAAAGATTCCATTGGATGTTCCACCTAGTGCTAAACGAAGCTTTACCATGATCCTGTTCATCTCTGAGAGTGGCTGTCAGCGGCCGGCAAAGTGGAGGTTGTGAGGGGCGGGGAGGAAGGGGAGGTTGTGGGCTATGAACGTGGGGTTACGATCTCACGGGTTGGATTTAAAACACCCTCCATAAATTATAGTGATCCATGTCTATATGATGACTCCGTTAAGCGGCATTTTTGACAAAACCTTAATACCAACGTTTATTATGCCGACAGAGCATACGGGGACTCTGCGACTAGCCACAGTGGGAGTAAGTTCAGCAGTAACATCGAGTTCAACTCAGCAAATTTGTTTATGTGGCAATGAGTTAATGAGGAGAGAGGTAGTTGTAGTAACTTAGCTAGTTACTGTAACATCACATGTCCCAATGCAATATGAATCTATAACCTAATAAATGAATCTTTGCATGTTACCACAGTTAAGTTATTACCCACTATGAAGATAGTAATATAGTCTAGGGATATGTGTATGTTACTAGTATATGTTACTCTTCATTGTGGCTAGTCTGCTAAAGAGCTGGCCTTATCTTGGCCTGTGAAACAACCGTTGATCTTTCCGGGTCAGACCGACGTACCTACAGTGAACACGCATAAGTTTTAAATGCTCGAATCACGTGTTGACCCTAGCATACATTGTCGTCATGCTATGGTCGCTCCACGATAAAAATGTAATCGTGTAGCAACTGTTACTATGAAGTTCGTAGTACAGTTGACCACACTCCGTGTAGTGTCATCGACCGCTCGCTGTCGCCTTCACCGCAAGGCAGGAACGCAACTGAGACGCAACAGGACATGGCAGTGGCTCCTCGTGGGATTCCACCGACGCGTACGTGCTCCTTCCTCCTCGCTTCGCGCGCGTGTGTCTGCGCACGTAGCGTCTACTACGCGCGGTCGAACGCAGTCTAAACGAAAAACACGTGCTACGTGTCAGCAGCACCGCTGTAAGTGGGCTGTACCGCTGCAGCTTGGATACTCCAGTGTCCAGGCTCCCAGAGTAGCGCGTACTGCGTGCGTAGCGGTGACGGCGACGGCCATGGCCGGCCTATCGAGCTGGCCGCCGGCCGGTGCGCGCGCGGCGGTGGTACTCATAGCTCATACTAGCTCGTAGGTCACTCATTAAAATCCTCCCGTCGTGTTTGGATCGCCCACCGGCCGGCCGTCGCCCCAACTGCCCACGGCGTTTTGTCCACCGGCGGCCACATGCACGCACGCACGCGCGCCCCCGGGCCGGATATGGCGCGCGGCCGGTCGGTGTGGCCATGCAGCGCCGGGTCCGCCACTCCGCCGGCCCACTGCATAGTAGACCGGTATCCGTTGGAAGTCCAGCTGGTCTCCTACGATCCTGTTCTCTATCCGTAGATGCATATGCATCAGTAGCGAGGGCATGGCCGTGCAGCGCCATGGGTCCACGCTCCACCGCCTTTGTTCAGTGAGTAGAGCGCATTCATGCGTGCGTGCACAATTATTGGGCATGGGAAACTATAGATCTGTCATTGAGTGTCGCAGCTTTCTATGATCGTTTCCTATGATCGCAGCTTTCTAAAACCTTCAGTACAGGATGGAAGGCCCATACTGTCATGGACGCCACCACCTGTGGGCTGGGTAAAATTGAACTCTGATGGGTCTTTTGCTCCGGATGGTGCAGGAGCGGGCATGGTATTGCGAGATCCTCAGGGAACAATCATCTTCTCAGCGTGCAGGAAATTTTTCTCTTGTCGTGAAGCATTGGAGGCGGAGCTGAGCGCCTGTATGGAAGGTTTATCACTGGCGATTCAGAGAAGTGATTTCCCGGTCATAGTGGAGATGGATTCATTAATGGCAGTGAAGATGATCCAAGGCAGAGAACAAGATAGATCCATTTATACTTCTTTAGTTAAAGAGATTAGATATCTCTGTTCCCTTCGTGAGGTTTGTATTACTCATGTGAGCCGTCTATAAAACAAAGTTAGTGATTGCTTAGCAAATTTTGCTCGCTCTGAGGGAAGAACCATGACTTGGTTAGGATCGGGTCCCTCTATTGCGGTTGAGCTAGCTCTTGCTGATTGTAATTTTGATGTTTGAGTAATACAAATTCTTTCACTCGCAAAAAAAAAAAAAAGAGTGTCGCCGTCAGGCACCCTGCTTCGGAGCATGGGGTCGATCGATCTTTGTCGTGAGCGCACACGCATACGCGCGAACATTGCCGAAGGCAATTAAGAGGCGCTGAGAGCGATCGAGACACCATCGGCGTTCGATCGATCGCGGAACATGACAAGCCGCAAAAGGACCGCTGATCCGATTGTCTAACATTTCGGCGAGGCGAGTCTCGACGATACGTACGTGCTCCTCCTACATGTACAGCATTGACATGCTAGCTACTGACTGATGGATACGGCCGGTGCTCTGTGAACTAGAGAAGCCAGCCGGCCGATCTATCCATCATACAAAACTGCCATAGTGATCGATATCGACGACACGACCACACCATCCCATCCATGCATGCATGTGCACTCCACAGTTGCACTATTGTATCGTGCTGTGCACATGCATGATGCATGCACGTTGCACACATCACTTGCGTATCCGTGTGTGCATTCGGGCCTGCCCATCCCGAGTTTAATTTGGGTTCTCCCTTCAGCAGAAGTCAGCGGCGAGGAAGAACAAAGAAGAGGCGAACTGTCCAAGCGGGGCACGACGGTTCCCTGCACGTACCTAGCTAGATGAGCCCGCCGCCCGCCGGCTGCCATTACGACTTTGGTCAAACATCACTACCAAGATCGATGCCCCATGTTTTGGTACGTACCAGCCACAGCACTGCAAGTTGACTAAGTCTCTCTGTGGCGTACGTTCTGTCTCGAACAAGTTGTTAATTAAACAGCACTTAAACGTCAGGTACCTGAAAAGACGATTCATAGTCACTTGTTTTCTGACCATCAGATCTACATCCAACGGCTGATAGGTTGATAGATACGAGGTCAATCTGGTATGGTCGACGGCTGGCTGGCGGCTAATACTAGCGTGTTAATGCATGCACTGTCAAAAGGAGATTCATGACTGATGCTCACACCGGTGTTTTTAGCTTAGGCCGACCAATCAATCGTTCAGCTGCCGACTGCTATACTATGTCAGTGTGTTATGACGTGCCTGCCGGCTGCTATATATAGTTATGATGTGTTAGAGACTTCGTAGCGGAAGCTTTGCGAGGTTTAATTACGGTGAGACTAACGAGTTTGTAGAATCGGCCATCCGATATAGGCACGTCAGAAATGCCAAACATGTGTTGCTGTTATTTCAGTGATTGATCGTGGTAATATTTTGTTACTATTGACAAAGATTCAAATAAAATTAGAAGTGGCAAATGACGATATTTCATGTCATGTAAGACTATATGTGTTTATGATAGCTTATTTGTTTTCTTCTTTCAATGATTTGCGGAAGTCCGGGCATCAACCACGTTGGACTTGACATCCTCTGCCATCCAAAACTCAGGTGGAGTCTGCGGATCTGGAGTTGACCGCCCTATTTTCGTGGCAACCCCCCTTTTGAACCATCTCCGGCCAAATGACCAACACATGTTTATGTGCAACTTGTTCTGAAAGACCGCCCTATTTGCGTGCAACTTGTTCTAAAAAATGGAGAAGAGAAGCTTCGTCCTCATGCATTAAGAGCATCTATAGCCAGACCTATCAAACCCGCATCATATGTTCGGGTAGGCCGCCCGGTCACTGTCCGGTCATAATTTTTTGACCCAGACGGATCCCTCAAACGGCACTCGAATACCCGGGCTGACCAGAACCCCCCATATCCAGCCCAAATATGGAGCAGATATGAGGGCACCCGGGCACGCTTGCCACATTGGATCCGGCCCACGCTGGTCCAGCCGACCCCACATAAAATCCTCCCCCATCCGCTCGCCGGACCAAACCCTAGCCACTTCACTCTCCTCCCCTCCACTCCCTTCTGAACGCGCAACCCCTCCGGTGGCGCGGCGATATTTGGGTCGCACCATCGTCCCACGAAGGCCATGGCATGAGGTGTCCGCCGTGCAAGGCACCGAGCGCGGGAGGTGGCAGCAGCCCTCGCGGTGGCGGACGTCGGCGAGGCGGAGTCGCAATCTCCGGCACCCCGTATGGCGCATCAGTCCGGGCGCCGCAACCGCATTGTGGTAGACGTCGGCGGCTCATCCCCGGATGGATCCGTCATCGATCTGACGTCCACCGGCACCGTTCGGGTTCCGGTCTCCGACGAGGAAGAGTAGGGCATGGGAGACGGTGGGGCCTTGAGTCCCATGAGCCATCTCGTATCCCATGCCCTACCCTACATTGCCGGCGACCGGACCAACATTCTGAGGAGCGCAGCCGCCCGCCGGACATGGCCAGGGCGAAGCTGGGCGAGCGAGGAGCAGAACCGGACGAGGTCCGCTTAGACTAGGTTTCACGTTAGATGTAATAATATGGATTTGAGATTTCTAATTAGAGGTATCCAGATGAGGAATGTGTTTTTGAGGGGAGACCAGTCACTGTCCGCGGACACGTCGGGGCGTGTCCGCGGGCGTTTGAGGGGTCGGATTTGCCACGTCCAGCTATAGATGCTCTAAGAACAAGTTGCTTGCCAGAGATGCTCTATGTGTTGGTCATTTCATGGCAACCCCCCTTTTCATGTGTTTACAATGTTTTTCTTTGTAGCTTCTCGTGCGTGCAACTTGTTCTTAAAGATGAAGAGGAGCATCCTCATGCATTGCTAGTTGAAGTTGAGTGGACAACCCAAGTGAAGTTTATTCATTGTGAACTACGTCAAGATTGTTAGTATCGGCACCGAGGAAGAAGCAGAAAATCTAACCGACGCAACAAAAGAGCTGCCCTGAAAGATTAGAAGAGGGTCCTGAGAAAAGAAGTGGGAGGAGGAGAAGAAAAAGCGAGAAGAGGAGGCGACCAAGCTGATGGAGAGGTTCGAGGACATCTTGATAAAAGAGGAGTCATGCATGTGTCAAGCGCTCCTACGTCAAGAAAGAAAAAAAGACCGAGAGGTTTAACATGTTGATGACGGCGACCGAGAAAAAGCTCAAGCTCGAAGAGAAAAAAAAAACATGCTCGAGGAGAAAAATGTTGAGATCCTGGCCGCTTCGGATGATTCGAAAATATTAACCGTGAAGATGAAGGCTTTGAATTGACGACGCAAGGATAATTATGTAAGCCGTCCCTCTTAGAAAGTTGAAGCGATTGAAAAAGCAGCTGGAGGCGGCGGATACGCGGTCCGGTTCTATGGCCGCCTGGCCATTGCCCCAACTGCGCGCGTCGTTTAGGTCATCGGCGGCCACATGCACCCGCCGGATCTCGCGCGCTCGGTCGGCGCCAGTATACATGCCATGGAGTGCGCTCGGTTGTACACATGCTGCCGGCCCACTGTATTTGCATAGTGCACTTTGGCTATGTCAAGTCTATCGCTCCTTGCAGTATTAATGTACGCATGGAGTGCGGCCGGCCAAACCACGTGTAGCGCCATGGGTGCACGAGAGCTTTGTTCAGTCAGTGCTTCTTACGTTCATGCGTGAACAATTAGTGGTTACGGGAAATTAAGATCGATTGATCAGGTTGCGTGAAATGGGAGGATCGAAGTGAATAGCGTGAAAAGCGATTGTATATTATGGAACGGAGAGAGTACATAGTATCTGAACACCCTGTTTCAGAGCATGGGATCCGTACGTGTCAGCTAATTTTGTCGTGAACACACCGTGTACATACGAGTTGCGAAACTAATTACTGAGAGTGAGACCTCGCCCGAGTCAGATCGCACAACCGTACGTGACAAGCTAGCCAAGGGACCGCCGATCCACATGATCGTCTAACATTTCGGCCAGTCGAATCTTGACGCGCGACGCGTGCTCCTACACTGCTAACATTGCCATGCTACCTAACAACTGATCGGCACGGCGTGCCGGTGCATTAACTGATGATGATGTATGAAACAATGTGAACTAGAGAGGCCGGATGGCGTACCGAGGGAGACCCGTTGTACATTCTGCCATGCCCATCGATATCGACACGACGATCGACGGCATCGGCGCGTGCATGCATCTGTTAGGATGATTTTCACCGTGTGGGCCCAACGGCCCACCGGGCCCTTAGATCCGCGTCCTGATCGGAGGCGCTCAACCCACTATGAATGACGCGCCCCTGTCATCTGCACTATATAAAAGGTGGAGGCCGGTGGCTCGCATCACGAGGTTCGTCCAGCGCCGTACACCTCACTTAATCCCCTACCGATCTAGGGTTAGTGCAGTGTTGACGAGAAGCGCCGCCACCACTCCGCCCACTCTCTGCCATCACCAGCGACTACACCGTCAACCTCTACACCGACCGTCGCTGCCCGTGTGCAGACCTTCACCGACGAACCAGCGATGGCCGGAAGCCTGAGGTACACACCCAAATACTGTCAATATCCCACTGATCCACTCCTAGTCGATCCAGTAATAATAACAATGGTATCAGATCGGCTGTCTAGTGAATAGATCGAGTTGGGAAAGAAAGGTTCGAAAATGAATCAAAAGAGAAAAGGAAAACATACATATATGATTTCGATCTCGAATCGAAGCAGAAAGATGAAAAGGTCAAAACCCTAACCCTATATCGAAAGGACGCGGGGAGACCGACACTTCCTCTGCAGTCACGATCGTCGTTGTGCGGCAAAGGGACCCGCCGCCATGCGGGTCACAGACCACAGACCGAGTCGCCGCACCGCCGACGCGAGGGTTGGGGCTCAGGGCGTCGCAGCGAAACCGCTCGACGGCGCGCGCTCTCCCTAGCGGGGAACGCGCTCGCCGACGAGGGGACCTGCGGCGGCGCCAACCTCTCCGTCCTCGGCGCCATGGGCGTCTCTGGATCTCGCATGGCGCGGACTAGAGAAGAGGGGCAGAGGAAAAGATGAAGGAAAGAAAGGGGAAGGGAAAGAGCTCGCGCGGCGCGGCGGCCATCGACGTTGTCGCCGGCGACCGACACGACGCGGCAGCCGAGCGCCGGAGAGAGACGCGTGCGAAACGAACGAGAGAAAGGAGAAGCGGCGCATGCGGGGAGCAAATGAGCAAGGGTCTCGCTCGGCCTCGTCGCTGCTGGCTTTTTGATTCAGCGAAAACGACGGTGGACCGTCTGTTGGAAATATGCCCTAGAGGCAATAATAAAAGGATTATTATTATATTTCCTTGTTCATGATAATTGTCTATTATTCATGCTATAATTTTATTATCCGGAAATCGTAATACATGTGTGAATACATAGACCACAATGTGTCCCTAGTGAGCCTCTAGTTGACTAGCTCGTTGATCAACAGATAGTCATGGTTTCCTGGCTATGGACATGGGGATGTCATTGATAACGGGATCACATCATTAGGAGAATGATGTGATGGACAAGACCCAATCCTAAACATAGCACAAGATCGTATAGTTCGTTTGCTAGAGTTTTTCCAATGTCAAGTATCTTTTCCTTAGACCATGAGATCGTGTAACTCCCGGATACCGTAGGAGTGCTTTGGGTGTACCAAACGTCACAACGTAACTGGGTGACTATAAAGGGATACTGCGGGTATCTCCGAAAGTGTCTGTTGGGTTGACACGGATCAAGACTGGGATTTGTCACTCCGTATGACGGAGAGGTATCTCTGGGCCCACTCGGCAATGCATCATCACAATGAGCTCAAAGTGACCAAGTGTCTGGTCACGGGATCATGCATTACGGTACGAGTAAAGTGACTTGCCGGTAACGAGATTGAACGAGGTATTGGGATACCAACGATCGAATCTCGGGCAAGTAACGTACCGATTGACAAAGGGAATTGTATACGGGGTTGCTTCAATTCTCAACATCGTGGTTCATCCGATGAGATCATCGAGGAGCATGTGGGAGCCAACATGGGTATCCAGATCCCGCTGTTGGTTATTGACCGGAGAGCCATCTCGGTCATGTCTACATGTCTCCCAAACCCGTAAGGTCTACACAATTAAGGTTCGGTGACACTAGGGTTGTAGAGATATGAATATGCAGTAACCCGAAAGTTGTTCGGAGTCCTGGATGAGATCCTGGACGTCACGAGGAGTTCCGGAATGGTCCGGAGGTGAAGAATTATATATAGGAAGTGCAGTTTCGGCCATCGGGAGAGTTTCGGGGGTCACCGGTATTGTACCGGGACCACCGGAAGGGTCCCGGGGGTCCACCAGGTGGGGCCACCCATCCCGGAGGGCCCCATGGGCCAAAGTGGGGAGGGGAACCAGCCCATGGTGGGCTGGTGCGCCTCCCTTGGCCCACCCCATGCGCCTATGGTGGAGGGGGGGCGCCCCACCTGGCTTGGGGGGCACTCCAGCCCTTGGCCGCCGCCCCCCTAGGAGATCCCATCTCCTAGGGCCGGCGCACCCCCTAGGGGGCCTATATGAAGGGGGGGAGGGAGGGGCAGCCGCACCCTTGAGTCTTGGCGCCTCCCTCTCACCTGCAACACCTCTCCCTCTCGTAGTAGAATGGCGAAGCCCTGCTGCGGTGACCCCTGCATCCACCACCACGCCGTCGTGCTGCTGGATCTTTATCAACCTCTCCTTCCCCCTTGCTGGATCAAGAAGGAGGAGACGTCACGCTGACCATACGTGTGTTGAACGCGGAGGTGCCGTCCGTTCGGTGCTAGGATCTCCGATGATTTGGATCACGTCGAGTACGACTTCCTCATCCCCGTTCTTTGAACGCTTCCGCGCGTGATCTACAAAGGTATGTAGATGCAATCCGATTACTCGTTGCTAGATGAACTCATAGATGGATCTTGGTGAAACCGTAGAATTTTTTTTGTTTTCTGCAACGTTCCCCAACAGTGGCATCATGAGCTAGGTCTATGCGTAGTTCTCTTTGCACGAGTAGAACACAATTTGTTGTGGGCGTAGATGTTGTCAACTTTCTTGCCGCTACTAGTCTTATTTTGCTTCGACGGTATTGTGGGATGAAGCGGCCCGGACCGACCTTACACGTACGCTTACGTGAGACTGGTTCCACCGACTGACATGCACTAGTTGCATAAGGTGGCTAGCGGGTGTCTGTCTCTCCCACTTTAGTTGGAGCGGATTCGATGAAAAGGGTCCTTATGAAGGGTAAATAGAAGTTGACAAATCACGTTGTGGCTTTCACGTAGGTAAGAAAACGTTCTTGCTAGAACCCTTTTGCAGCCACGTAAAACTTGCAACAACAATTAGAGGACGTCTAACTTGTTTTTGCAGCAAGTGCTTTATGATGTGATATGGCCAAAGTTGTGATGAATGATGAATGATATATATGTGATGTATGAGATCATGTTCTTGTAATAGGAATCACAACTTGCATGTCGATGAGTATGACAACCGGCAGGAGCCATAGGAGTTGTCTTTATTTTTTGTATGACTGCGTGTCATTGAGAAACGCCATGTAAATTACTTTATTTTATTGCTAAACGTGTTAGCCATAGTAGTAGAAGTAATAGTTGGCGAGCAACTTCATGGAGACACGATGATGGAGATCATGATGATGGAGATCATGGTGTCATGCCGGTGACAAGATGATCATGGAGCCCCAAGATGGAGATCAAAGGAGCTATGTGATATTGGCCATATCATGTCACTATTATTATTTGATTGCATGTGATGTTTATCATGTTTTTGCATCTTGTTTACTTAGAACGACGGTAGTAAATAAGATGATCCCTCATAATAATTTCAACAAAGTGTTTCCCCTAACTGTGCACCGTTGCGACAGTTCGTTGTTTCGAAGCACCACGTGATGATCGGGTGTGATAGATTCCAACGTTCACATATAACGGGTGTAAGACAGATTTACACATGCAAACACTTAGGTTGACTTGACAAGCCTAGCATGTACAGACATGGCCTCGGAACACAGAAGACCGAAAGGTCGAGCATGAGTCGTATAGAAGATACGATCAACATGAAGATGTTCATCGATGTTGACTAGTCCGTCTAACGTGATGATCGGACACGGCCTAGTCAACTCGGATCATGTTATACTTAGATGACGGGAGGGATGTCTATCTGAGTGGGAGTTCATTATATAATTTGATTAGATGAACTTAATTATCATGAACTTAGTCTAAAATCTTTACAATATGTCTTGTAGATCAAATGGCCCATGTTGTCCTCAACTTCAACGCGTTTCTAGAGAAAACCAAGCTGAAAGACGATGGCAGCAATTATACGGACTGGGTCCGGAACCTGAGGATCATCCTCATAGCTGCCAAGAAAGATTATGTCCTAGAAGCACCGCTAGGTGACGCACCCATCCCACAGAACCAAGACGTTATGAACGCTTGGCAGACACGTGCTGATGACTACTCCTTCATTCAGTGCGGCATGCTTTACAACTTAGAACCGGGGCTCCAAAAGCGTTTTGAGAGACACGGAGCATATGAGATGTTCGAAGAGCTGAAAATGGTTTTTCAAGTTCATGCCCGGATCGAGAGATATGAAGTCTCCGACAAGTTCTTCAGTTGTAAGATGGAGGAAAATAGTTTTGTCAGTGAGCACATACTCACTATGTCTGGATTACATAACTGCTTAACTCAGCTGGGAGTTAATCTCCCGGATGACACGGTCATTGACAGAATCCTTCAGTCGCTTCCACCGAGCTACAAGAGCTTTGTGATGAACTTCAATATGCAGGGGATGGAAAAGACCATCCCTGAGGTATTCTCAATGCTGAAATCAGCAGAGCTAGAAGTCAAAAAGGAGCATCAAGTGTTGATGGTCAATAAAACCACCAAGTTCAAGAAAGGCAAGGGTAAAAAGAACTTCAAGAAGGACGGCAAGGGAGTTTCCGCGCCCGGTAAGCAAGCTGCCGGGAAGAAGCCAAAAAATGGACCCAAGCCTGAGACTGAGTGCTTTTATTGCAAGGGAAGTGGTCACTGGAAGCGGAACTGCTCCAAATACTTAGCGGACAAGAAGGCCGGCAACACAAAAGGTATATGTGATATACATGTAATTGATGTGTACCTTACCAGTATTCGTAGTAGCTCCTGGGTATTTGATACCGGTGCGGTTGCTCACATTTGTAACTCAAAGCAGGAGCTGCGGAATAAACGGAGACTGACGAAGAACGAGGTGACGATGCGCGTCGGGAATGGTTCCAAGGTCGATGTGATCACCGTCGGCACGCTACCTCTACATTTAACCACGGGATTAGTTTTAAACCTCAATAATTGTTATTTAGTACCAGCTTTGAGCATGAACATTGTATTAGGATCTCGTTTAATTCGAGATGGCTACTCATTTAAATCCGAGAATAATGGTTGTTCTATATATATGAGAGATATGTTTTATGGTCACGCTCCTATGGTGAATGGTTTATTCTTAATGAATCTCGAGCGTAATGCTACACATATTCATAGTGTGAATACCAAAAGATGTAAGGTTGATAATGATAGTCCCACATACTTGTGGCACTGCCGCCTTGGTCACATAGGTGTCAAACGCATGAAGAAGCTCCATGCAGATGGACTTTTAAAGTCTCTTGATTATGAATCATTTGACACGTGCGAACCATGCCTCATGGGTAAGATGACCAAGACTCCGTTCTCAGGAACAATGGAGCGAGCAACCAACCTATTGGAAATCATACATAGTGATGTGTGCGGTCCAATGAGTGTTGAGACTCGTGGTGGCTATCATTATGTTCTCACCCTCACTGATGACTTGAGTAGATATGGGTATGTCTACTTAATGAAACACAAGTCTAAAACCTTTGAAAAGTTCAAGAAATTTCAGAGTGAGGTTGAAAATCAACGTGACAGAAAAATCAAGTTTTTGCGATCAGATCGTGGAGGAGAATATTTGAGTCACGAATTTGGCACACACTTAAGAAAATGTGGAATAGTTTCACAAGTCACGCCGCCTGGAACACCTCAGCGTAATGGTGTGTCCGAACGTCGTAATCGCACTCTATTGGATATGGTGCGATCTATGATGTCTCTTACCGATTTACCGCTGTCATTTTGGGGCTATGCTTTAGAGACTGCCGCATTCACTTTAAATAGGGCTCCGTCGAAATCCGTTGAGACGACACCGTATGAATTATGATTTGGGAAGAAGCCTAAGCTGTCGTTTCTAAAAGTTTGGGGATGCGATGCTTATGTCAAGAAACTTCAACCTGAAAAGCTCGAACCCAAGTCGGAAAAATGCGTCTTCATAGGATACGCTAAAGAAACTATTGGGTATACCTTCTACCTCAGATCCGAAGGCAAGATCTTTGTTGCCAAGAATGGATCCTTTCTAGAGAAAGAGTTTCTCTCGAAAGAAATAAGTGGGAGGAAAGTAGAGCTTGATGAAGTACTGCCTCTTAAAGCAGAGAGTAGCGCAGCTCAGGAAAATGTTCCTGTGGTGCCTGCACCAATTAGAGAGGAAGTTAATGATGATGATCAAGATATTTCTGATCAAGCTCCTACTGAACTTCGAAGGTCCACAAGGACACGTTCCGCACCAGAGTGGTACGGCAACCCTGTCTTGGAAATCATGTTGTTAGACAACGGTGAACCTTCGAACTATGAAGAAGCAATGGCGGGCCCGGATTCCGACAAATGGCTGGAAGCCATGAAATCCGAGATAGGATCCATGTATGAAAACGAAGTATGGACTTTGACTGACTTGCTCGATGATCGGCGAGCCATAGAAAATAAATGGATCTTTAAGAAGAAGACAGACGCGGATGGTAATGTGACCATCTATAAAGCTAGGCTTGTCGCTAAGGGTTATCGACAAGTTCAAGGGGTTGTCTACGATGAGACATTCTCTCCCGTGGCAAAGCTGAAGTCCGTCCGAATCATGTTAGCAATTGCCGCATACTATGATTATGAGATATGGCAAATGGACGTCAAAACGGCATTCCTTAACAGTTATCTTAAGGAAGAACTGTATATGATGCAGCCGAAAGGTTTTGTCGGTCCTAAGAATGCTGACAAGGTGTGCAAACTCCAATGCTCGATTTATGGGCTGGTGCAAGCATCTCGGAGTTGGAACATTCGCTTTGATGAGATGATCAAAGCGTTTGGGTTTATGTAGACTTATGGAGAAGCCTGCGTTTACAAGAAAGTGAGTGGGAGCTCTGTAGCATTTCTCATATTATATGTAGATGACATACTTTTGATGGGAAATGATATAGAACTTTTGGACAGCATTAAGGCCTACTTGAATAAGAGTTTTTCAATGAAGGATCTTGGAGAAGCTGCTTATATATTAGGCATCAAGATCTATAGAGATAGATCAAGACGCCTCATAGGTCTTTCACAAAGCACATACCTTGATAAGATATTGAAGAAGTTCAATATGGATCAGTCTAAGAAGGGGTTCTTGCCTGTGTTGCAAGGTGTGAAATTGAGCCCAGCTCAATGTCCAACCACGGCAGAAGATATAGAAGAGATGAGTGTCATCCCCTATGCCTCAGCCATAGGTTCTATTATGTATGCCATGTTGTGTACTAGACCTGATGTAAACCTTGCCGTAAGTTTGGTAGGTAGGTACCATAGTAATCCCGGCAAGGAACACTGGACAGTGGTCAAGAATATCCTGAAGTACCTGAAAAGGACTAAGGAAATGTTTCTCATTTATGGAGGTGACGAAGAGCTCGTCGTAAAGGGTTACGTCGACGCTAGCTTCGACACAGATTTAGATGACTCTAAGTCACAAACCGGATATGTGTATATTTTGAATGGTGGGGCAGTAAGCTGGTGCAGTTGCAAGCAAAGCGTTGTGGCGGGATCTACATGTGAAGCGGAGTACATGGCAGCCTCGGAAGCAGCACACGAAGCAGTCTGGGTGAAGGAGTTCATTACCGACCTAGGAGTCATACCCAATGTGTCGGGCCCGATGACTCTCTTCTATGACAACACTGGAGCTATTGCCCTTGCCAAGGAGCCCAGGTTTCACAGGAAGACCAGGCATATCAAGCGTCGCTTCAACTCCATTCGTGAAAGTGTTCAAAATGGAGACATAGAGATTTGTAAAGTACATACGGACCTGAATGTAGCAGATCCGTTGACTAAACCTCTCCCTAGAGCAAAACATGATCAACACTAGAATTCCATGGGTGTTCGATTCATCACAATGTAACTAGATTATTGACTCTAGTGCAAGTGGGAGACTGTTGGAAATATGCCCTAGAGGCAATACTAAAAGGATTATTATTATATTTCCTTGTTCATGATAATTGTCTATTATTCATGCTATAATTTTATTATCCGGAAATCGTAATACATGTGTGAATACATAGACCACAATGTGTCCCTAGTGAGCCTCTAGTTGACTAGCTCGTTGATCAACAGATAGTCATGGTTTCCTGGCTATGGACATGGGGATGTCATTGATAACGGGATCACATCATTAGGAGAATGATGTGATGGACAAGACCCAATCCTAAACATAGCACAAGATCGTATAGTTCGTTTGCTAGAGTTTTTCCAATGTCAAGTATCTTTTCCTTAGACCATGAGATCGTGTAACTCCCGGATACCGTAGGAGTGCTTTGGGTGTACCAAACGTCAAAAAGTAACTGGGTGACTATAGAGGTATATTGCGGGTATCTCCGAAAGTGTCTGTTGGGTTGACACGGATCAAGACTGGAATTTGTCACTCCGTATGACGGAGAGGTATCTCTGGGCCCACTCGGTAATGCATCATCACAATGAGCTCAAAGTGACCAAGTGTCTGGTCACGAGATCATGCATTACAGTACGAGTAAAGTGACTTGCCGGTAATGAGATTGAACGAGGTATTGGGATTCCGACGATCGAATCTCGGGCAAGTAACGTACCGATTAACAAAGGGAATTGTATACGGGGTTGCTTGGATCCTCGACATCGTGGTTCATCCGATGAGATCATCGAGGAGCATGTGGGAGCCAACATGGGTATCCAGATCCCGCTGTTGGTTATTGACCGGAGAGCCATCTCGGTCATGTCTACATGTCTTCCGAACCCGTAGGGTCTACACACTTAAGGTTCGGTGACGCTAGGGTTGTAGAGATATGAATATGCAGTAACCCGAAAGTTGTTCAGAGTCCCGGATGAGATCCTGGACGTCACGAGGAGTTCCGGAATGGTCCGGAGGTGAAGAATTATATATAGGAAGTGCAGTTTCGGCCATCGGAAGAGTTTCAGGGGTCACAGGTATTATACCGGGACCACCAGAAGGGTCCCGGGGGTCCACTGGGTGGGGCCACCCATCCCGGAGGGCCCCATGGGCCAAATTGGGGAGGGGAACCAGCCCATAGTGGGATGGTGCGCCCCCTTGGCCCACCCCATGCTCCTAGGGTTGGGAACCCTAGGGTGGGGGGCGCCCCACCTGGCTTGGGGGGCACTCCACCCCTTGGCCGCCGCCCCCCCTAGGAGATCCCATCTCCTAGGACCGGCGCACCCCCTAGGGGGGCCTATATAAAGGGGGGGAGGGAGGGGTAGCCGCACCCTTGAGTCTTGGCGCCTCCCTCTCCCCTGCAACACCTCTCCCTCTCATAGTAGAACGGCGAAGTCCTGCTGCGGTGACCCCTGCATCCACCACCACGCCGTCGTGCTGCTGGATCTTCATCAACCTCTCCTTCCCCCTTGCTGGATCAAGAAAGAGGAGACGTCACGCTGACCGTACGTGTCTTGAACGCGGTGGTGCCGTCCGTTCGGCGCTAGGATCTCCGGTGATTTGGATCACGTCGAGTACGACTTCCTCATCCCCGTTCTTTGAACGCTTCCGCGCGTGATCTACAAAGGTATGCAGATGCAATCCGATCACTCGTTGCTAGATGAACTCATAGATGGATCTTGGTGAAACCGTAGAAATTTTTTTGTTTTCTGCAACGTTCCCCAACACCGCCCGATCGAGATCAACGGTCACAAGATGAACCCTAGCTCCGACCAGGCCTATTGGGCCGAAAGTGGCCGCTGAGGCTAGCGGGCGCTGCAATGCGAGCTGGGCCGAGGCCGCAGCCGCGGGCGGCCCAGGCCAGGAGCTGCGAGTGAGCAGGCCATTTTTCGGCCTAGAGAGCTCCAACAATTTTTTTGCTTTTTGTTCTATTTTAGGCAAAAAAAGAAAAAAAACAGAAAAAGAAATGTTCATGAATTTTACAAAGAAAATAATAAAGTACATGCATTTTTTATTTGGTAAAAGAAAAGTTTCTGTAAAGAATAAAAGGTTCATGAATTTTTATTCATGTTTTCCGCTGCAAATAAAAATGAAAGTGATCTTTTAAAAGTGAATAGAATTAAAGTAAAAGATTAATTTGTTGCTTTTCTAATGCATTTTTGAACCAACCGGTTAAAATTGCTTAGAGAGTAAAAGAGTACATAATTGTTTCTGAATATAATATTGTAAAGTTTCCGCTGCAAAATAAAAGTTTTATCCTCCAATTAAATTGGAACCAACGGGAAAATTTAATTGGAAGAAATGTTCTTAGTAATGTTTTTCCCCTGTGGGTGAAATCAGATTCAGATAGCTTCCGCTATGACAAAAGAAAGATATTTGTTTTTAAAGTTAAAATATGGTATTGTTATTTTCTGACCAACGTTGATGATAATTGTACTATAATTCTATGAGTGTTGTGTTCAAAGCTTAAATCTCTGATAAATTTTGTATCAAAGTGATCAATTTTCAGAGAAAAGATAAAGTTCAAGAAATGCTCTTGAACTAGAGAAATGTATATTTCTTGTTTACTGCAATAAAGTTGATGATGATGATTATTTCTTAGCAAAGTTGCTTAATAGAAATTTAATCATCACATTATTTATGAATTATATGCGTTATTTCCATTTCTGCCCAACGGTGATGTGGAATTAATGTAAAAAGGTGATGTTTTGTTCTATTTTTTCCTAACGGTGATTTAGAATATAAAAGGAAGGTGTGCATATCTTTAACCAGACCAGCGTAGGGTTTTTTTTTGCTCACTATTGTTGATTATTCACTAAGTTTCTTAGACTAAAAGTTTTCCATGCTTTCATTAGTGAAAGCAAAAGGCTGAGTACTTGTGTCCCGAAAGATGACAAAAAAGGTCATAACGTGAGGGAGTATGTTCTCTCTAAAGAATGGCTTCAAATAAGCCAATTTTGGATATTAATCCAAGAAAGAGATATATCATCGAGAGTCTTGCTCGACGAATGTCTTCATGTACTCTCCATGGAAAAGAATTATCATCTTCTATGAGATGCAATACATGATATGCATGATTATTTTGACCAACGTCGGATTAAGCATGTGTATTAAAGAATATTCAGATTTATTTATAAATCTGATGATTGAATATGCAGTCAAAAGAGCCAAATTCTGGCATTTATGTCCCTTACAGGGAATTACCCGCATGGCGGGAAAAGATGATTATGATAAAACCCGCATGGCAGGAAAAGTCTGGGAAAATCCCTGCGTAACCCGTATGGAGGCAGAAATTTTCTCAGACTTATCCCGTATGTGCTTTTAATGTGTCCCACCCTGGGAGAAAAGTATGGAGTAGCTATTATGCTTTCCTAGTATCAACCGTACTTCCTATGTGTAACAGTCATTAAGCACTCAATAAATCCGAAGAGAATAAAAGTTACAGACGAAACTAAAGATAAGAATGATATGCAAGTGTGACTTGCAAAAGTACTAATGATAAAGAACTCTGTTGAGTTTCTGAAATGGAATGAGGAAAAAGTACTCCCATACTAGTTAAAAGATAACTTCATTTTGTATGGAGAAATAATTTCATTTCATATGAAGTAATCTGATGAATGAAGTAGATAATCGAAGTTTCCTCAATTCACAAGAGTTATCAATGGTTTTCAAAATTGTGGCAGAAAAGTTCTTGTCACATTTCGAGGGGGAGAAAGATATATGAGATAAATTAAGAATGATGAAACTCCCCTATACTTTAGATAATGTGATGAAGAATGTGATCGTCTGGGGGAGTATGGCGGTCATATTAATACCCCTAAAGAAAAGAAATAGTTGTATTTCTGGATCTTTTACAGTTCCAAAAGCAGAGTAAGGAATACTAAGACGATGCTTAAAGTGCCATAAAGAAGAAAATTTTAACAGAATAAACCCAAATTATAAAGTTTAAAGATACGCCATTTTTAGTGAAGATGGAGTAATCTGGGGGAGCATGTTGTATGACCTATACAACACATCCCCATATGAGAGAAGTGCCAGTACCTGAGACACTGATGGTCTCAAGGAATGAGAAAATCAGATACTTCTGATTACTATAAAGTCTATGTTAGTGAAATTCAAATGGAGGTTGATCCCACCTCATTTAAAGGCTCATTCGAGCTTTGAGAAGTGTCTGCTTATCTAAATGATAAGAGACTATGTGAGATGAAATGAAATTGGTGAATCCCGACGATGTTTGGGACTAATGAGTAATTTCCAATGGAGCCAGAACAGTAGGTTGTAAAGAGTCTACAAGGACAATCTGACTCCAAAGGAAATACGTAAAGGTGTAAAACACGACTTAAATCGAAAGGTTTTTGCGCGTTTTGCACTGAATAGATTACAATGAGTGTTGGTAGCACATCATGATCTGAGTTACATCAGATGAAAGATATTATGATCTGAGTTACATCAGATGAAAGTAAAGAACACAGGGGATACTGCCTGAAGAAGTCTTTTATGGACTAAAGCAATCAAATGTTGTTTTGGGTTAAAGAAATGTGAGGAAAATTGTGTTTGTATAAAGTTATAGAATGGAAAATTCATTTCATAATCCTGTGCATGTGGATGACGTCCTGCTTGCTAGTGGTCATGTCAATCTACTGCAGGAGAAGAAAAGAAATTTTTGTTCTCAAAGTTCAAAAGAATATTCTCAGTAGAGTGTCTCTCGTTATAATTATCGAGATTCATCAAGAAAAGAATAAAAGGGGTATTAGTAATGTCGCATGGACATGCTAAGAAAGGTCTCTAAAGTGTGCATGCGAGAAAACCTACGCCTGTTCTTATAGTTAAGGGTAATGGAACTGGAAACTATGGTGTTCCAAGAGTTGATGAGAAAAGATTGAAAATGGATATGGTACCATATGCTTCGGTTGTTGGAAGCTCAATACATTACCCTGACACAGTTCACATATCCGGGTTATTTTGGCAATGTCCAGTCCATAATAGATCACTGGAATGGAGTCAAAGATATCGGCCTCAAGCTGAAAGAAATAAGTGCTCTCAAAAGATTGTGAGTACAAAGACATGACTTGTGAAATGTGTAGCGAAATCCACAATTGTCGCTAACTTTCATACTTGGAGGTTTTTGTGTGAAAAAGCTCCAAAGAATGAAACAATTATCATCAATGTGATGCAAAGATATGTTATAGCTTGATATGAGGCTGAGGGACAGGCAAAATGGTTATGAAGACCTGTACCCGGAGTTGATAATGGTTGACAACAACGATAACCATTTTAAGTTTTTCGCTCCTATGACAACGAGTCAAGTGTTGATACCCAACACACTGACACAGAGTTATGCGTTGTAATGGAGAAAGTCCGGAATTATGTAGAAATGCTTGAAGCATAAAAGCAATAGACAAGTGTTTGCAGATCTGCTTATTAAAGGCTTACCGCCCAGTGTGTTCGGAGAACACACAGTCGACATGGGTTTTATGGTGTAGTCTAAGATTTCCGGATAATAAAAGGGCCCAAGGTTAAAGAATTTGTTTCAAAACAGAAAGGTACGTTGTGGCTGTCTGATTCTATCGGCAATTGAGCTGTGACGATGAAACATGTTCTATGTATTGATCTGTTATGAAATGAGTAAAGTAAAAGTATACGGTCAAAAGTAAAAGTTGAGATCAAAGGAAAGAATGTTAGGATGATCTCCACCGTGTGGGCCCAACGGCCCACCGGGCCCTTAGATCCGCGCCCTGATCGGGGGCGCTCAACCCACTATGGGTGACGCGCCCCTGTCACCTGCACTATATAAAGAGGTGGGGGCCGGCGGCTCGCATCACAAGGTTCGTCCAGCGCCGTACACCCCACCTAATCCCCTACCGATCTAGGGTTAGTGCAGTGCTGACGGGAAGCGCCGCCACCACTCCGCCCACTCCCTGCCATCACCAGCGACTACACCGTCAACCTCTACACCGACCGTCGCTGCCCGTGTGCAGACCTTCACCGACGAATCAGCGATGGCCGGAAGCCTGAGGTACACACCCAAATACTGTCAATATCCCACTGATCTACTTCTAGTCGATCCAGTAATAATAACAGCATCTGCATGTGCATTGCACGGTAGTACCATAGTACTCTATGATGTACTGTACATGCATCGGCGTATCCATGTGCGTGCATGCAGGCACGCCCATCCCGATCAAGTTTAATTAACTAGGTTCTCAGCATAGGTCAGCGACGAGAGAGAACTAACGTAAAACGAAGCGAGCTGAAGTCTGGACACGTCGGCTCGATGCATGCACGTAGCTTAGGTGTGCCCGGCTACCATGTCGTTGGTCAAACATCACTGGCAAGATGCCCATGCTTTTGTGACCACACTAGCTTGAGACAATTGCTGATCGGTCGCCTTTAATTAACAGCCACAGCGTCACACAATGCCGCAAGTTGAATTAAGGTTCGTTGGCCAAGGGAAAGAAAATCTCAGTCTAAGCAGCCTCCGGACTAAGTACAGTGTAGAAGATGTAGTTTGGGCGTACGTTTCTCCGTAGCGTACTTGCCCTGACAAGTTGTTAATCAACTATGCAGACCGCATGGCCGGTCCATGGAGTGTCTCTCCGTAGCATCTTTACTCTGACAAGCTACTGATGAACCATGCAGGTAAGCATGATACTCCGGCTGGCCATGCAAGTACTCCCTCCGTTCCTAAATATATATCCTTTTAGGCATTCCAAATGAACTCCAATGCATGGATGTATGTAGACATATTTTAAAATATAGATTCATTTATTTTGCTTTGTATATAGTCATTTGTTGGAATCTCTAAAAAGACTTATATTTAAAAATGGAGGGAGTATTGTTCTTTCGCAAAGAGACAAGCTAGCTTGGTAAAACACTTGAGCGTACGGTCGTGGTATCATACAGTCTGGCTGGCTGCCGGCGCATGAATTGACTGAGAAGTAGTACGTATGACAAAGGCACATCGACGGCTGAAACACGCTGAAATAAAGATGCGGTCAATTTGGTCTGGGTCTGGTCGCCTGCTGGCTGGCGGCTGTTCTGTCTTCTTCGACTAGTATGCATGAACCAACGTCAGGCGGCCGACGCAACGACGACTAATTGGATGAAAGGGTGTTAGTAATGCATTGTGAAAGAGATATAGACTCGTGGGTCGTGACTGACACCACCGGGGTGTCTGGGTTAACCAATCGATTGATCAGCTGCCGGCGGCTATACCATCCACGCCAGTGTCCTGTGATGTGCGTGGACACCATGTAGGATTTTAGTTATATGGTTTTAGCCGTCCAATCTACGGACGTAAGACAAAAAAGCAATACATGTGCTCTCTTCATCCGGGTTTATAAGTCAGCTGTGGGTTTTTATGTCATCAGTTTGATTAACAAAATATGGATAATGTGCTTAAAATATGTTTTTTTTTGCGGTGGATGCTTAAAATATGTTTAGAAACTTCATTCTATGATGAACCTAAAGATGCATTTTTGTGGTACATAACACATATTTCACTAATTAAAATGATGATCTAAAAATATTCTCCCGCCTTATAAACCCGTGGGAGAGGCAGTATTGTTGACCGTTACAACCATGTGGTGGCAATTCTTTTGTTAGTATTTGACTAGTATTGACAAAATCCAGTAAAATTAAAATTGGCAAGTGATGAACATTTCCTGGTCAATAAGGCCATGTTTGAGATAGTTCATTCGTTTTCTAGTTTATTCATCTAACCTCTTGTTTATTCATCTAACCTCTTGTTTATTCATCTTTAATTTTTATATGCTCCTTGCTTCTACATATATGTGCTTTCATTATATGTGGAGTGCTGATTCCATCCACACTAGTATCAAATTCCATCAAGCTAACATACCCCATCCCCCACGTCACCTTTAGGGGCGGCTCGGGCAGAACCCTAGATCGA
>NC_041388.1:428216502-428221294 GCF_002162155.2 Triticum dicoccoides
GGCGGCGGGGCATCTCCTTGTCCTGTGGCAGGATCCCGCGGTGGAGGGAGGCTCGCCCTCCTGCGCGGTGTCGCGTCGGGCTCTGCGACGGTACCCTCCAGGGTTGCGTCTCCAGCAGCGGCTGTCGAGGCGACGGTGTCGGCGGATCCCTGGGCTACGGCCCGGTGCTCTCGCCGGTGCGTCGGGGCGGGGTGGCGGGCCCCCCTTCCAGCCATTTGGAGGCTCCTCCTCGCGCGTGCTCTGCTTTCGATGGTGATGCGTTGTCGGCAGCTGCTGCCGTGGTGACGGTGCTGGCGGGCTCCTGGGCTACGGCTCGGTCCTCTCGCCGGCGCATCGGGGCGGGGTGGCGGCCCCCCTTCCTGCCTTTTGGAGGCCTTTCCGCGCGTGTATGGTGGCCTGTGCGTTGATGCTGCAGCAGGAGGTTGCTCGATCTGTCTTCGGATCCGGCTCGTCGCTGTCTGCCGGCGACGAGGTGGTTGCTCTTGCGTGGGATGGCGCCGTCTCCATGCTTGAGGTGCTTGGACCAGCGGGTGTGCGGGCCTGTGGCCCTTCTGTTGCCGGTTGCGTGGGTTGGAGAGGTTTGGGATGCTCCGAATGAGAATTTGCTCAGCTTTGTCGGTGCCGACGACGCGTCGCCCATGGGCGTCGTTCTCCTCGCTGGAGGGTCATTGTGGAGCTCTCCCCCTTCCCCCATCCCGAGTCATGTCCTTCGTGCGAAAGCTCAAGACTCCACGTGAGTCGGGTGACGGCGTCGCTTCAACGTCGCTGCCACCTTGGGGGCGTCACCTTGAAGGTCATGGTCTCCTACGCGCTTCCCCATGGGCTGGACGAGCACAACACCGCGGTCGGTAGGTGCCCGACCGGTGGTGTGAGGTTGGTGTGGCGTTGTGACGTGTGTGGCAACAACTATGATGGCGAGCAGAGCCGAGTCGCTGCATGTCCTTCTGATGCCGACGGTCCGGTGCGCCAATATATATCTAGGTTAACCAATTGATCGATCAACTGCCGGCTGCCATACCATGACGACGCCATTCATATAGTCAAATATGTTGCATGTATATGGTTTGGAGAGACATGACTTGTTCCCCGCAAAAAAGAAAAAGAAAAGAGAGACATGACTTGTAGAGAAGTTCGAACGGTTTACAGAGGGACTGATATGAGTTAACTTGTAGTATCCGCCATCCAATTAATGGGCGTTAAAAACATCTAACAGTTTGTTGCTGATCACCACAGTCTACAGGTTTGGTAGTAAAAAAAATATTGACAAAATCCAATACAAGACGAATTGGAAAATGCTTAAGTTTCCAGTTTATTGATGCTATGTTCTAATAATCGGATTTGTTCGGACTTTTGCTTTGTTTACATTACCCTTTTAGCACTTTTTTTTACTTTTTAATCAGATTATAAAACTCATTCGGCACAATTCAACACAATCAAAATGAGTCTAAGTCCGCCATGTTGTTTTGGCTGGCGGCTAAAACTCGTGCTCAGACTTCGATTAGTTGTCAGCTGCTCTCATATAAGTGGGCACGTAATTGCTACGGAGCCTAAAGCCGCATGTATGCTAGTGACCCTTTTTCCCAACAACAAAAACATTGGCATTGAACTTGGGAGGTTCAAACTTGCATTTTTTTTTAGTAATGCACGAGCTTGTGGAAAGTGGAAACATAAACAATTGTAGTTAGAACATACTTTGGTTTTGCTATCTCCGAAACAACCAAGAAATGACTATTTCTAAATTACCACTAGAACTATGTGAAAAGACATCAAAGATTTGTATGATTTTATTGGATGTGGCTATATTAATTTGTTTTAAAGATATGACTATATTAATTGGGTGGAAGAGTAATGCACAATGAAAAGGAGAATCGTGACTGACACCACCAATATGTCTTGGTTAACCAATCGATTGATCAGCTGCCGGCTGCTATACCATGATAGGGCCATGCATTAGTTATGAGTGTGTACCATGACGGCGCCATGCAATAGTTATGAGTACGTGTATATGGTCTGCAGAGCAAGGACTTGTAAAAGTTCGTAAGGTTTACAGCGAGATTGATATGAGTTAATTTGTAGCATCAGCTATCTAACCAAGAGATGTAAAACCGCATGTGTGTTACCCGATCACCACATTTACATGTTTCATAATAAATAATGTTAGTAAAAATAAAATTCAACAGAAATAATGGAAAATGCTAAAGTTCCTGTTCTTTTAGGCTATTTTATGATAATTTGATTTGTTTGGTCCTTTTCTTAGTTTATTACATTAGCCTTTTTAGGACACTTATTTTTACTTATTAATCAGATCATAAAATACATTCTAACACAGTTCAACACACATGAACTAAGTCCAAACCCTCCATGTTACAATGTGCGGTTGCCAAGTGCGGTGGGAAGATCACACCTAGTTGGCCACAAAGCCCCAAAGAAGTCACATGCATATGCTGATGAGTGGTGATCCTTGTCTCAAAAAAAAAAAGGTGAGTGGTGATCCCTTTTTTTGTGGGGGAGCGGTGATCCATTTTGAAGAGAGAAAACGTGCAGTTGAACTTGGAAGGTTCAGACTCGCTCGATCGAGCTACACACATTCGCGGAAGTTTATCCAAGGTTGGGAACTAGCATTGGATTGTCGTGGTGAGGCGGCATAATATGGCAAGTAATATCGCTTTCCAACTTAGATAGAAGTACATATAAAATAAATACAAATGTATCTTTACAAACGGAAATATGAATGTGCTGCTGGATTTTGAAGCAAATATGGATGTACAAATGCATATTCATGTGTCCAAAGAAAATTATTGCTAGCCAATTTAGATAGAAGTAAATGTGAAATAAATACGAATGTATCTTTACAAATGGAAATATGAACCTGGTGCTGGATTATGAAGCAAATACGGATGTAAAAATGCATTTTCATGTGCCCGAGTAAAAGTATGCTAGCCAATCTCACCAATTCTACACGTATATATAGACCAATTATATGATCTAAAAAACAAACAAAGTAGTCAGATGTCCTTTTTTGTGATTGGACCTACAAAATTATGATACACGGTGGTATGATTTTTAACTATGTGGCACACATCACAGTTGTCTACCATTATATCGTTAGACTTATAATACATCATGGCATAGTCATGGATCTATTTATTTTTACCCTATATTAGTATGTTGCTAAAGTACTCAGATGTTCGCACCCCTTCTAATTGGATAAACACCACCCGTATCCATATCCGAGCATTCATTTAATAACATATGCATTTACAACATACTACTTGTTTTGGAAATATGGAAAATGAAAATAAGAAGAGCATTATCCAATCCATTTTCACCTCCTCGCTAGCACTACCTCTGCTTTTATTCACTCTGCATATTAGCTTTGTCATAAGACGAGTTTATAAAGTTTGACCAAAATTTATAATATGGACACTTATAATACTATAACTAATACTCTATACGTTTGCAAATATAAGATGTTTTGAATGTTTCAAGATGGTCTACATACAGACTAAACTTAGTGAACAAACACACTTAAACGTATCTATGTTCTTCCGATTCACAAAAAAGTTAAAACATCTTATATTGTAGACGCAGTTAAATTTTTCTATAAAGTTAGCCAAAGTTCACAAAAATTGACATAATATTAGTACACTAATCTAGGCGTGAAGAGAAAATAAAATCACATCTGTTTCGAATCATATATGTTTTGAATATTTAATATAGACTATACATACTTACATGAGTTAACAGACACATAAAAACGCATCTACATACATCCGACTCAGAACCGCTGTTTAAAACGCCACATATCTGGACGCCTAGCTTTTGAATGAGAAAGAAGTTCTAGAGACATCGTGTCGCGTGCGAGCAAGGGCTCGGAGCACGTAGCGGCATGGGCACCTACCACCCCCTCGATGTGCGCATCGCGACACAGCCCGCAGTTTACGATACCATAAGAGCAACTCCAATGGGGTGACTCATTTCGTCCGCCGCCGTCCGTTTGGGTCGGCGTAGACAAAAGAGGAGGCCCAACGCGCCGACCTAAACCCAAATTGAATCTGTTTTGCGTCCGCGCCGACGCATTTGTAGCCCAAATTTGTGCCCCAAATGCGTCGGTGCGGACGCGGAAGGGACGCCACGCGTGCCTTCTCGGTGTCCGCCGCGTCCCCACCTGGCGGTCGTCTGCCCGCAGCCTACCTGGTCAACTTAATTTATGACCTCGGGCCCACGCGTCGGTGATGGTGGTCGTTCTTTTTAAGCCGACCATGCGGCGGGGCCGTCCTCATTGTTGGGAAACGTAGCATGCAATTTCAAAAAAATTGCTACGATCATGCAAGATCTATTTAGGAGATGCATAGCAACGAGAGGGGAGAGTGTGTATACGTACACTCATAGACCGAAAGTGGAAGCGTTAGGTTAACGCGGTTGATGTAGTCGAACATCTTCACGATCCAGCCGATCTAGTACCGAACGTACGTCACCTCTGAGTTCAGCACACGTTCAGCTCGATGACGTCCCTTGAACTCTTGATTCAGCAGAGGGTCGAGGGAGAGTTTCGTCAGCACGACGGCGTGGTGATGGTGATGGTGATGTGATCCGCGCAGGGCTTCGCCTAAGCACTACGACCTTATGACCGGAGGAGTAAACTGTGGAGGGGGGCACCGCACACGGCTAAGATAACAACTATTGTGCTTTGGGGTGCCCCTGCCCCCATATATAAAGGAGGGGGTGGACGGCCACCAAGGGGGCGCGCCATGGGGGGGAGTCCTACTAGGACTCCACAACTAGTAGGATT
>NC_041388.1:428221708-428227414 GCF_002162155.2 Triticum dicoccoides
TTTTCCTTTCTCATCGGAGGGGGGAAAGGAAGGAGTGAGAGAGGGAGAGGGAAAGGGGGCCACGCCCCCTTCCTCCTTGTCCTATTCGGACTCCCTTGGAGGGGCGCGCGTGCCACCCCTTGCGGGCTCCCCTCTCTCTCCCCTAAGACCCATGTAGGCCCAATATTTTCTCGAGGGGTTCCGTTAACCCCTTGGTACTCCGAAATATACCCGAACAATTTCGGTGTCCGAATATTATCGTCCAATATATCAATCTTTACCTCTCGAACATTTCAAGACTCCTCGTCATGTTCGTGATCTCATCTGGGACTCTGAACAAACTTCGGTCACCAAAACACATAACTCATAATACAAATCATCATCAAACGTTAAGCGTGCGGACCCTACGGGTTTGAGAACTATATAAACATGACCGAGACACATCTACGGTCAATAACCAATAACGGAACCTGGATGCTCATGTTGGTTCCTACATATTCTACGAAGATCTTTGTCGGTAAAACCGCAATAACAACACATATTATTCCCTTTGTCATCGGTATGTTACTTGTCCGAGATTCAATCATCGGTATCATCATACCTAGTTCAATCTCGTTACTGGCAAGTCTCTTTACTCGTTCTGTAATACATCATCCCCTAACTAACTCGTTAGTCACATTGCTTGCAAGCCTTATAGTGATGTGCATTACCGAGAGGGCTCAGAGATACCTATCCGATACTCGGAGTGACAAATCCTAATCTTGATCTATGCCAACCTAACAAACACCTTCGGAGACACCTGTAGAGCATCTTTATAATCACCCAGTTACGTTGTGACGTTTGATAGCACATAAGGTGTTCCTTCGGTATTCGGGAGTTGCATAATCTCATAGTCAGAGGAATATGTATAAGTCATGAAGAAAGCAATAGCAATAAAACTTAACAATCATTATGCTAAGCTAACAGATTGGTCTTGTCCATCACATCATTTTCTAAGGATGTGATCCCATTTAATCAAATGACAACACATGTCTATGGTCAGGAAACTTAATCATCTTTGATTAACGAGCTAGTCAACTAGAGGCATACTAGGACACTCTGTTTTGTCTATGTATTCACACATGTACTAAGTTTTCGGTTAATACAATTCTAGCATGAATAATAAACATTTATCATGAAATAAGGAAATATAAATAACAACTTTATTATTGCCTCTAGGGCTATTTCCTTCACAAATCCGCTTCCAGCCTGCCCCCGTCCCCATCTAGCCACACTCGCTCCCCCGTCGCTGGCAAACCCTAGACACCCCAGTCGTGCCAGATGTGGCTCTTCTCCGGCACCGGCAGCAGCAAGGCCAAGGGCAAGTCCCCCGCCATTTCTTTTCCCTTGGAGCTCCCCCGCCTCCATCGGCGCCAGCTCTCCGGCCGAGGCAATGCGTCAACGTGCCAGTGCACCAGGCGGAGTGGCACTGGCAGCACCGCGTGCCTCTCCCGTACCCCGACACCAGCCTGCCGCACAACTGGCACCTGGATCTGGAGAGCATCCCAGTGTCGGCGGCGCTGCGGTCGTCTAGGGCGCACGCGGAGGAGGTGCAGCGCCGCGACCCCGCCTACGCATCCGACTCGCCCAACTGGGCTCACCGGTTCGCCTTCGAGCACGAGGAGGTGAGGCGACGTGGCATTCGCGAAGTCGACCGCACCGTGCCACCACCCTCACTCGTCGTCCGCGAGGAGGACCAGGCGGCGGAGGCCGCCTACCAGGCCGCCCTTGCGGCGGTCTACCGGGAGAGCGAGAAGGACGAGCGGCGCAAGACTGCGGCTAAGGAAGAGGAGGAGGCGTACGAGGCGGCCATGGTGCAGGCCATGGCCCTCTCCGCGGCGGGCGACTGCGTCCTGCCGCCGGTGACCTCGTCGTTCCCTGTGAAAGCCGAGCCGGAGCTAGAGCCGGAGTCGTCCCCCATCGAGCGCTACTCCTGGACGGGAGTAGTGCGCGAGTGGATCAGCGTGCCACCGGTCTAGGTTGGGGCGACGCCGGCGCAGGAGGCGGCGTACCTCGAACATTGGCGCCAGCGAAGGCCCGCCGAGGAGCGCCGCCACGGTGAGTACCTCGAGATGTTCGAGCACGACGCCGAGGACATGAATGCCCTCTGGAACACAGCGTTCCCCTGGGCCAGCCCTGCACCGACGCTCATCGACCTCATGGGCCCCGACGATGACGCCTAGGGCAGCGCGCCGCCTCGTAGTTTAGTTTGTTTTAAATTTTCTTAAATATAAATGTGGACATGTGGACTCTCGCGGGGCTTCGTGGCCGGCTTTAATGTTTAATTAATGTTGTTTTTATTTTAAATATGCATGCATTTTTTTTCTCGTGCCGTCAAAATAGGTCGGGCCAGCGTTGGGCGTATGCGCCGACCCAAACGCGAAAGCGGACATTCGTGTCCGCCTGACCGACCTAAATGGACAAAAACGAACAAAATCGCCGTCTGTTTGGGTCGGCCCGTTGAAGTTGCTCTAACACGTATCGTGCCAACGCGACATTACAGCGGCGAAACACACAACAGTGGGATCATTGGAAGCAGAAACCAAAGAGAAAACAAACGAGGGAACACCCGAGACCGGAGACCCGACCCAATGGTCCCTCCAGAAAGCCCCAAAGAAGTCACATGCATATGCTGATGAGTGGTGATCCTTGTCTCAAAAAAAAAGTGATTGGTGATCATTTTTCTTCTTTTTGCGGGGGAGTGGTGATCCATTTTGAAGAGAGAAAATGTGCCGTTGAACTTGGAAGGTTCAGACTCGCTTGATCGAGCTACGCACGTTCGCGGAAGTTTATCCAAGAGTGGGAACTAGCATTGGATAATCGTAGTGAGGCGGCATATATTTGGCAATCAATATCGCTTTCCAATTTAGATAGAAGTAAATGTGTAATAAATAGGAATGTATATTTACAAACGAAAATATGAAAGTGCTGTTGGATTTTGAAGCAAATATGGGTGTACAAATGCATATTCATGTGTCCAAAAAAAGTTATTGCTAGCCAATTTAGATAGAAGTAAATGTGAAATATACGAATGCATCTTTACAAATGGAAATATGAACCTGGTGCTGGATTATGAAGCTAATATAGATGTAAAACTGCATTTTCATGTGCCTGAGTAAAAGTATGCTAGGCAATCTCACCAATTCTACCCGTATATATAGACCAATTATAAGATCTATAAATAAAACAAAGTGTTCAGATGTTATTTTTTTTTGTGATCGGACCTACAAAATTATGATATATGGTGGTATGGTTTTTATCTATGTTGCACTTATGTTGTCTACCATTATATCGTCAGACTTATAATACATCATGGCATAGTCATGGATTTGTTTATTTTTAATCTTTTTTGCGAGAAAAACTTTCAATCTATTCATCTTCAATCGTAGTAGTACAACGAGCACTAGAAACAATAAAAATTACATTCGAATCCGTAGACGACCTGGCGAAGAGTACAAGCACTGAAGCAAGAAGAAGGCGTGCCGCGGTCATCGCCCCTCCCTCGCCGGAGCCGGGCAAACCTTGTTGTCGCCGCCGTCTAGGGAGACCTTTATTCCATCTTTAGGGAGTCGCCGCCGTCTCGTCTTTCTGAGCAGGACACAAAACCTAACAAAATTCAAAAAAATTCTAAAAACAACGTCATCCCACCGGCAAGGTCCGAGATCCATTCCGCCTCCTTGGCCCTAAGGCCACCGGAGACGGGCCGGATCGGCAACGGCGCCGTCGGGAGGCAGAGAATACTATTCTTTTTACCCTGTATTAGTATGCTGCTAAAGTTCTCGGATGTTCGCATCCCTTCTAATTGGATAAACATCACGCGTATCCATATCCGAGCATTCATTTAATAACATATGCATTTACAACGTACTTGTTTGGAAATATGGAAAATGAAAATAAGAAAAGCCATATCTAATCCATTTTCACCACCTCGCTAGCACTACCTCTGCTTTTATTCACTCTGCATATTAGCATTGTCATAACACGAATTTATAAAGTTTGACCAAAATTTATAATATGGACACTTATATAATCCTATAACTAATACTCTATCCGTTCGCAAATATAAGATGTTTTGAATGTTTCGAGATGGTCTACATACAAACTAAAATTAGTGAACAAACACACTCAAACGTGTCTATGTTCATCCGATTTACAAAAAAGTTAACACATCTTATATTGTAAAACATAGGAAGTATATATAACGAATCTAGTGGTATTGTACACGCAGTTAAATTTTTCTATAAAGTTAGCCAAAGTTCACAAAAATTGACTTAATATTAGTACACTAATCTAGGCGTGAAGCGGAAATAAAATCACATCTGTTTCGAATCATATACATTTCCGATATTTAATATAGACTATACATACTTACACGAGTTAACAGACACATAAAAACGCGTCTACATACATCCGACTCAAAAGAAAAACCTAGAACATCTTATAATTCGAAATGAAGGAGTATATACTACAGTAATCTAAAGATAAAAAAAGCAGCACCGGATCCACTGTTTAAAACGCCACATATCTGGACGCCTAGCTTTTGAACGAGAAAGAAGTTCTAGGAACATCGTGTCGGGTGCGAGCAAGGGCTCGGAGCACGTAGCGGCATGGGTACCTACCACCCCCTCGACGTGTGCCTCGCAACACAGCTCGCAGTTTACAATACCATAACACGTATTGTGCCAACGTGCCATTACAGCGGCGAAACACACATCAGCGGGATCATTGGAAGCAGAAACCAAAGAGAAAACAGACGAGGGAACACCCGAGACCGGAGATCCGACCCAACGGTCCCTCCACAAAGCCCCAAAGAAGTCACATGCATATGCTTTTTTTAACACAATACAAACGCAAGCGCTCATATAAATGTGCATACACTCATTCCTATTAACGCACACACGCACAACACTATCATCTTGAGATTTTACGAAGTCACCGTAGGCACCTCGTAGTCGACGGGAACGTCTCCTCCCACTGAAAGCGTATCGCCAGAATTCCTGAAATAAATCCAGAATAAATGCGAGCACCAGAATTTGAACCCTGGTGGGTTGGGGATACCATTGTCCACCTAGCCATCTCAACCAGAGGTTGGTTCGCGTCACATGCATATGATGATGAGTGGTGATCCTTGTCTCAAAAAAAGGCGAGTGGTGATCCTTTTTCTTCTTTTTGCGGGGGAGTGGTGATCCATTTTGAAGAGAGAAAACGTGCAGTTGAACTTGGAAGGTTTAGACTCGCTCGATCGAGCTACGCACGTTCGCGGAAGTTTATCGAAGGGTGGGAATTAGCATTGGATTATCGTAGTGAGGCGGCATATATTTGGCAAGCAATATGCTTTCCAATTTAGATAGAAGTAAATGTGAAATAAATACGAATGTATATTTACAAACGGAATATGAAAGTGCTGTTGGATTTTGAAGCAAATAAGGATGTACAAATGCATATTCATGTGTCAAAAAAAGTTATTGCTACCCAATTTAGATAGAAGTAAATGTAAAATATACGAATGCATCTTAGAGATGGAAATATGAACCTGGTGCTGGATTATGAAGATAATATGGATGTAAAAAACGCATTTTCATGTGCCTGAGTAACAGTATGCTAGGCAATCTCACCAATTCTACCCGTATATATAGACCAATTATAAGATCTGAAAATCAAACAAAGTGGTCAGATGTTATTTTTTGT